>NC_033630.1:4792698-4898958 GCF_001540865.1 Ananas comosus | reverse complement strand
TTTCTTGCCAAATGTGTTTTTCTCGAATCTAATGGCATGTCCGGCGGACTGATTACTTGTTGGAGCTCACGAGTTTTTAGTTGTAAAGAAGTGATTGTTAGAAACTATTCCATCTTGGTTTCATCGGATCAGAGAGTTCACCGAGTCACCGACCACCAGGCGAACCAGTGGAGCAGCGATCTTCGCTGTGTTCTCTGCCGGTACACAGATCGCCGGCGGGGATGATTGGGCGACCGGGGGCTGCCCAACGTCAGTGGTTTGCATCGGGCCTGGTGAGCGCACCGACCGAGCGCAGTCAGCGATGGGCATGCTGATCTTCGTTGAGTTCTTCGACGGTACGCCGATCTCCGGCGGGGATGATAGGGCGTCCGAGGGCTGCCCAATGTCTGGCGCTCGCATCGGGCCTGGTGAGCGCGACGATCGAGCGCGGTCAGCGAGGGGCGCGCTGGCTGAAGGCGACGGCGGGGAGGTGGATTGTGAAATTCAAAAATTTGGTGAAAAAGGGGGTGGAAGGGGTGGGTGGGGAGCTGAGTTTGCAGTGTATTTTTCCATTTTTGTTTGATGCATTTAAGGCTGGGTCAGGGGTGGAGAGGCCCGAGGCTAGGAAGGGGTTGTTTCAACCATCTGGACTACCCTCAAACCTGGTGGAAAGCAGTGAGAAGGAAAAGACTTTAATGCTTATTAGAGGGGACCATGTGATGTTGTGTGTAGGGAGAGTTTTTTCCAAGGTGGTGGTGGGTCTTTTCACGGGGGTGTGTGCCCACCTAGGGGACTGGGACTCCACTATGGGGTTTAACATTGGTGCTTTGGCTGGTGGAAGACCGGGTGCAGGGGAAGTCACCCACGACTCACGCTCCGGGGTTGAGGAGTGGATCGTGATCCCTTGAGGAGGTCAACGCTCTGACTTTTTCGAGTGTACCGAGACGGAGTTTCGAGCAGGGGATGATGCTGAGCTCTCGAGTCAGGGAGGGAGGCCCAATGATGGGGGTGGGACCCCGGCCCAGTTTGGGATGGGGTCAACCATATTGCTGAAGAAGAAAGATCTCACCTCTACTCGAGTCAGTGCGAGGCTCGCTTGTACCTATAGGACCTCAATTCTATGCAAAGCACTAATAAGAAAGAAGCGGTTGCAAGAGAGGTAAGGCTGTGGCGTCTCTGAGAACACGTTGAGGAAGATCGTGCACAAGTGCGGCTGCTGCGGGGTGAGACTGGATGGAGCGGAGGCGAAGAAATTCATTTAGTTCGCGAACATATGAGCACTTGGAGGGATATGTGGTCCTGGTCGTGGACACTTTTTGGTCACCTTTTGGGGGTGGTGTCTACGCTATTGTAATGTTTTGTGTTTGTAGCTGGAATGTTAGAGGGCTTAACGATCCCTCTAAATGTTTTGTGGTGCGCGATGTAATATCTAACTTACGCAACACAGTAGCGTGTTTCCAAGAATCTAAGGTCAATTATGTTTTGGGTTCCTTCCTTCGCAGTTTAGTTGGGTCTTTTCTTGCCAAATATGTTTTTCTCGAATCTAATGGCATGTCCGGCGGACTGATTACTTGTTGGAGCTCACGAGTTTTTAGTTGTAAAGAAGTGATTGTTAGAAACTATTCCATCTTGGNTACTTGGTATAGGAAGGAATAAGTTTTTTTCATATAGACAAAACTTCAAGTACCCTCTCATGTGGTTTACCACTTTCTTAAACTCTATAATTTAAAGCGTATCACTTTAATATTATGTGATTTTCATTTTCTCTTTCGTTACCCCTTTCATTAACCTTTTTGTTAAACCGACTATAAAATTAAAAATACGAAGTACTAAAATAAAAATTCGGTAAATCACATGGGAGGTATATGAAGTTTTGTCTATATGCTTTAATAGAGAAGTTAACGAAAAGACCGATGGAAAGAGAAAAATAAAATCACATATATTAAAATGATATACTTTAAATCATAAAGTAGTAAAGTGATAAAATGCTAAATCGTAAGGGGCGTATTTGAAGTTTTTCTTTTTCTTTTTTTCTGAAGCTGGAGATCTATATCTAATGATAGCTAAAATATTTTTCAGTATGAATTTTAATATTATTTTGGTCCATTTGTGAGCGATCTCACTCTTATAGCAGTATGTGGGGAAAGAAACTTCAGTGGGGAGCTCCCCAGTGAGGCTTCATTGAGTAGTTTTGATCCACTACTACGTGTTAGTTTCATCTCTATTCAAATGTAAAAATTCTTTCGCCTAGTGTTTATATGTATATAGTTTTGGGTTTTAGTATTAAAAGCACCCCTTCTCGAACTTGACTTGGAATGGCGACGTGTTTGGGGAGGGGAAGAAAGTAGCAGAGGAGAGGAGGCCGGTACAGGAAGATAGGAAGAAAAAAAAAAGTCGTGAAGATAGTGGTTTGGGCAGACGAGGTTGGTAGGAATTTACTGGTGAGCAAGGACCTCATTAATGGTGAACACTCGACCTTTCCTGATTTTGGAATTATCACGACTCGAGGTTTAGGGGAAGGAGTTACTACTGAGCTGCAAAGAGGAAGGGGGGAAGATGTAGGAGATCCACCTGGAGATTTATGGACGAGAAGTGACAGGAGGGTAGGTGGAAGGTGTAAATCAGAATTTACTGAGGCAAGGTCTTATAAAGAGGTGCTCCTGAGGGGGCCGGGATCACAACCTTCCAATTCACCATCCAGAACTCAGCACTCCTTCAGCCAAAGTGCCAAAAATAACACGAGCAGGAGGCGTGGTGGAAAGTGCTTCCGATGCCTAACTTCGGATCACTGGATAGCCGACTGTCGAGACCCTGTCAAGTGCGTTAGGTGCCGTAGATCCGGGCACCGAGCATCTACCTGCAAGGAAAAAGTTAGTTTAGTTAGAGAAAGGATGAACAGGGTGCTGCAGCGATGGGAACGTACACCGGGAGTGTATGTCCCGTATACAGAGGAATTTCTGCGAAGGAGGGAACAACGACGGAAAGCAGCATTGGCCGATGTGATCCAGCCGGCGAACTTAGGTCCGGATCCCACCCATACCATCGCGAACGCACTGGCATGACAGTTCGGAGGATACACCCAAGATTTTGCCGTTGCCCGTTTTCGGGAGCGCGACTTCGCAATCTTCCTACCGGAGTGGGTGTCTGCGAAAGTGATCGCTAGAAGGGAAATTCTCACCTTGGACGGCTTCTGGCTGCGATGTTTCGCCTAGGGCCTATACCGGGATGCACAGCCACACCGGATGGGCTTCCGAGTGTGGTTCAGATTGATTAACCTACCCTTTGAATGCTGGACTGTTGCCCGAGTTGCGGCGATAGTGTGTGGGTTCGAAAAGTTCGTCAAGGCTGATGAGGTGACGAAGGCGATGACGGATCTCCTGGCATTCCGATGTCAGATCATGCTGGACACACTGACCGACATCCTACAGAATCTGTCGATCGTGCTGGGAGAGGAACGTTTTCCTGTGGTGGTACATCTTGAAAGCTGAGAGCGAGCTGTCGACGGAGCTAGTGGCTATCCACCAGGCCCACCACAGGAAGGGAACGGTAATGGTAACTAGCAGGGAGGCATGGAACGGCCTGACAATCAGGCCACTAATGATCATGAGATAAACGAGCAGGTAACTGGCGAGGACGAAGGCGGAATCGATGAAGTCGGATCAGAGAGTCCGCCGAGTCGCCGACCACCAGGCGAACCAGTGGAGCAGCGATCTTCGCCGTGTTCTCTGCCGGTACACCGATCGTCGGCGGGGATGATTGGGCGACCAGGGGCTGCCCAACGTCAGCGGTTCGCATCGGGCCTGGTGAGCACACCGACCGAACGAGGCCAGCGATGGGCGTGCCGATCTTCGTCGAGTTCTTCGACAGTATGCCGATCTCTGACGGGGGTGATAGGGCGTCCGAGGGCTGCCCAACATCTGGCGCTCGCATCGGGCCTGGTGAGCGCGACTACCGAGCGCGGTCAGCGAGGGGCGCGCCGGCTGAGGGCGACGATGGGGAGGTGGATTGTGAAATTTGAAAATTTCGCGAAAAAGGGGGTGGAAAGGGTGGGTGGGGAGCTGAGTTTGCAGTGTATTTCCTCATTTTTGTTTGATGCATTTAAGGCTGGGTCAGGGGTGGAGAGGCCCGAGGCTAGGAGGAGGTTGTTTCAACCATCTGGACTACCCTCAAACCTGGTGGAAAGCAGTGAGAAGGGAAAGACTAATGCTTATTAGAGGGGACCATGTGATGTTGTGTGTAGGGGAAGTTTTTTCCAAGGTGGTGGTGGGTCTTTTCACGGGAGTGTGTGCCCACCTAGGGGACTGGGACTCCACTATGGGGTTTAACATTGGTGCTTTGACTGGTGGAAGACCGGGTGTAGGGGAAGTCACCCACGACTCACTCTCCGGGATCGAGGAGTGGACCGTGATCCCTTGAGGAGGTCAACGCTCCGACTTTTTCGAGTGTATCGAGACGGAGTTTTGGGCAGGGGATGGTGCTGAGCTATCGAGTCAGGGAGGGAGGCCCAATGATGGGGGTGGGAACCCGGCCCAGTTTGGGATGGGGTCAACCATATTGCTGAAGAAGAAGAATCTCACCCTTACTCGAGTCACTGCGAGGCTCGCTTGTACCGATAGGACCTCAATCCTATACAAAGCACTGATAAGAAAGAAGCGATTGCAAGAGGGGGACAGCGGCGGCGTCTCTGAGAACACGTTAAGGAAGATTGTGTACAAAAGCGGTTGCTGCGGGGTGAGACTGGATAGAGAGGAGGCGAAGAAATTCGTTAAGTTCGCGAACATATGAGTACTTGGAGGGATATGTGGTCCTGGTCGTGGACACTTTTTGGTCACTTTTTGGGAGTGGTGTCTACGCTGTTGTAATATTTTGTGTTTGTAGCTGGAATGGTAAAGGGCTTAACGATCCCTCTAAATGTTTTGTGGTGCGGGATGTAATATCTAACTTACGCAACACAATAGTGTGTTTCCAGGAATCTAAGGTCAATTATGTTTTGGGTTCCTTCCTTCGCAGTTTAGCTGGGTCTTTCCTTGCCAAATGTGTTTTTCTCGAATCTAATGGCATGTTCGGCGGACTGATTACTTGTTGGAGCTCATGATTTTTAGTTGTAAAGAAGTGATTGTTAGAAACTATTCCATCTCAGTTCTTTTGGAAATGGTTAACGGTGGAACACGGTTCTTTGTCACGAATGTATACGGACCAGCTTCTTGGGATGGTAAGGAGTACTTCTTTTCGAAATTATTGCTCTTGAAGGATTGTTGTAAGGGAAAATAGGTCATGTGCGGGAACTTTAATTGTACTAGAGGACAACACGAGCGAAAAGAGAAGATTTGGAGTTCTAGAGCGACGGATTTATTTAACAATCTCATCAGGGATCTCGAATTAATTGATCTCCCTATGACAAATCAATCGTTCACGTGGTGGTCCAATCTACAGAAGTCCCCTCCCTTGGCTAGACTGGACCGATTCCTAGTGTCAACTGATTGGGATCAGGAATTCCCCATATCCAAGGTGATCGGTCTTCCCAGAGTGGTTTCGGACCACAACCCCATCATTTTATCGGTTACGAATAATTTGACGAGAACGAGGACGACTTTCCGGTTCGAGGCTGCTTGGCTTAACCACAAGGACTTTCGGTCCAAGCTGCCTGGGTGGTGGGCGGAGGGCCGTAAGAATAAATCGGCAGTTCTTACATTCACAGCGAAATTGAGACACTGCCGTAGAAGAATAAAAGAGTGGTGTACTAACGAGTTCTACAGTATTAGACGAGCTAAGACTAAACTCTTGGAGGACATTCTGGACATCGACAAAGAGGAAGAAATGAATCACTTATCTCAAGATTTAGTCAAGAAGAGGGAGGAACTTAAAAATAAACTATTTGGGGTGCTTAAAGACGAGGAAGTATTGTGGAAAACTAGAGCGAAACAACACTGGTTATGGGAAGGCGATAGTAATATCAAATTCTTCCACGCTGTAGCCAATAGTCGTAGAAGAGTGAACAGAATTGACTCGTTAGAAGAGGAAGGAAGGGTGTATCAATCTGAAGATGAGAAGCATAACTTACTATTCCAGAAATTCAAGAACCTATTCACACCAGATGATTGGGCACCGTCTTCATTCGGAGATTGGAGTGAGCTCTTTAAGACAAGGCGGGTCGATACTAGCAACCTAACGCACATTACGAGACCATTCAGTGCTGAAAAAATTAAACAGGCCGTTTTTCAGCTAGGCAGCGACAAGGTGCCTAGGCCGGATGGTTTCCCTCTGAGTTTCTACCAATCCTTTTGGAATACTATAAAGGAGGATATCATGAATATTTTTCACGAGATGTTTGAGAGGATGCTAATCACCAGCCCTATTGATTACGCCTACATCTGCCTAATCCCGAAAAAGGAAGCAGCTAACCGGGCAAATGATTTTCGCCCTATAAATCTCCTGAACGAGATCCAGAAGATTCTATCCAAGGTTTTAGCAAATCGGTTGGAGCTTATTATGGGTAACCTGATTCCCATTTCCAATTGGCCTTCCTGAAGGGAAGAAACATCTCTGATGCTTTTGTAACGGTACACGAACTATTTGGTTGGGGGAGTAAGCAGGGGATTGAGGGAATCGGGATAAAAGTGGGACTTTGAGAAGGCGTATGATCGAATCTACTGGCTTTTCCTATTTCGTACTTTGGAGTGGTGGGGATTTGACATGAAGTGGATCAACTGGATCAAACTAAGTGTCTACAATGCCAAGGTCGCAATATTGGTTAATGGCATACCAACGAACTTGATAAAGATGAAAAGGGGTTACGGCAGGGCGACCCTTTATCACCTTTCCTCTTCCTGCTTATAGCAGAGTGCCTTGCCAGGCTAACGGATGAAGCATCAACGAACAACCTTATTAGCGGTATCGGTCCCTCTGACGAATCAAGGGTCCACATTATCCAATTTGCAGATGATATTTCTTCTTCTGTGAGGCCAAGAAGAGATATATGAGAAACCACCTTTTTCTTTGGAAACTTTTTGAATGGGCATCTGGAATGAGAATCAACAGAGAGAAGTCGAAAATTTTTTATATGGGCCTGGTGGAAGGAAAAGCGAGAAGGTTAGCGCATATACTCGGATGCAAACTCGGTAGTTTACCGACCAAGTACTTGGGTTTGCCGTTGACGATCAGACCCCCGTCCAATGAGGATTGAAGGGAAATCATCGGCAAGATATAGAGTAGAATCGATGGATGACAAGCGAAACTACTGTCGCAGGGTGGTAGACTCATTCTAGCTAACGCTGTTCTCACTAACCTACCCCTATATTATCTCGCTGTGTTCCAGACACCCAAATAGGTCGTTAAACGCATTGAGACACTACGGCGGGATTTCTTTTGGAAAGGTGGCCTCACCTCGCCTGGCAAGGGTTGCCTCGTGTCTTGGAAGAGCGTCTGTAGAAGCAAGAAGGAGGGTGGGCTTGGTATCCTAGATATGGCTTTGATGAATCAAGCGCTTCTGGTTAAATGGTGGTGGAAATTCTATACCGCGCCTGAACTACAATGGAATAAGTTAATTCATGTATTGTTCTACCTAGGGAGAAGACCGTTGAAGGAGGGTCAGAGCTTTAGACCATTCTCCTTTTGGTGGAAAGGAGTACTAGGATAGAAAGATATTTTTAAATGGGGAGTGTCCTATAAATTGGGTAATGGGCAAAGTTTTGATTTTTGGAAGGACCAGTGGTGTGGGAAAACCACACTTCTGTCATTTTTTCCAGAGTTGTCCCCTCTCCTGCCCCATAAAAACCTGTTAATCAGTGAATGCTCCAATGGTAATGAATGGTGTTGGCATAAGATTCTAAGTAGCGTCAACACTACTGTTCAATGAGTACACCTACGCATCGTGGCACTGAAGGAAAGGATCTCCAGCTACAGAACTGGTCAAGGAAAGGACAGTGTGTATTGGCGGTGGAACCTTGATGGTCGTTTTACTGTGAGATCTACATATGTTGCGTTAAGTGATGGAGGAATGAGGGATGCCAGGGCTTATGAGATTTGGAGACTTTGTATCCCCCTTAAAGTGAAGGTTTTCTGTTGGCTTGTGCTTAAGAAGAAAATACTCACTGTAGATAACTTGTTAAAAAGAGGTTGGCTTGGGAATACGAGCTGTGTGCTTTGCGGGTCGGATCTAGAAACGATTGATCATCTCTTTACTTAGTGTGTGTTCTTTAGATTCCTTATGGTGATGTCACTGGAGGATGTCCAACCAGGAGACTTGGGAGATGACGTACACCAGGTGTGGGATTTTTGGAAAGGTCGGAAGGGGGCACAACCCACGAGTAACGGTTTAAGTGGTATTATAGCTTGCTGGTGGGTGGTGTAGGAGACTAGGAACGGAGCGATTTTTACGAAGGCCCAGGCGGACCCTATACATGGGACCCATAAGATCAAATGCTTAATGGCTCAGTAGGGGAATTTCTGATCTATAGATAGATCTTGTTGACAGTATAACGGATTTAACTGTACTTTGTAAACAACATCCTTCTTTTCTTTGTTTCGTCATCCTTGAGGCCCTGATGCTTCACCCATGTAGCTTAATTCACGTCCCGAATGAATGAAGCGGATAGCATGCTACCTTTTTCTCAAAAAAAAGTATTAAAAGCACCCAATTTACTCTTAAATAGAGGTAAAATTAATTAACACGTGGGAGCAAATTAAGGGCTCCCAAAGACTCATTGAGAAGCTTCCTATTGAAGTTTTATCGGTACGTGGGGTTTGTGCGTAAGTACAACACTAATCCAAAATCATTTGTAAGGAACCAAAAAAAAAAAGAAAAAAAAAAGAAGTTCCAAACCTAGCTAATTTAGCCAATATGTTGCTCCTCTTTTGACTCAAAAAAAGGATAAAAGGATAAAAAAGGATAAAAGGATAAATTGCAAATTTAGTTCTCAAACTGTGAGTCTCGTGACAGTTTAATTCTTAAATTTTAATTTGTTGTAATTTAAAGTTTGAATTTTTAGCATTGTTGTAATAATATCCTACAAACCATTTAATTAACTAAATGTTAACTCATCGCTGATGTCAAAGTAATATAACATCTTNTGTAGGATATTATTACAACAATGCTAAAAATTCAAACCTAGCTAATTTAGCCAATATGTTGCTCCTCTTTTGACTCAAAAAAAGGATAAAAGGATAAATTGCAAATTTAGTTCTCAAACTGTGAGTCTCGTGACAGTTTAATTCTTAAATTTTAATTTATTGTAATTTAAGGTTTGAATTTTTAGCATTGTTGTAATAATATCCTACAAACCATTTAATTAACTAAATGTTAACTCATCGCTGATGTCAAAGTAATATAACATCTTAATTATAGACGCATCATTAATTAATCACAATATTGCTTTATCATTTTTATTTTAGCAATTCGATTATCAATATTTAGTCAACTAAATAGGATTGTAGTAATTGTAACAATTCTGAAAGTTCAAGTTAGATATTACAATAAATTAACGTCTTAGCTAGGACCAAAATGTAAAATGACTGGTAGTTTGAGGACCAAACATGCAATTTGCCTAAAGAGAGGAAGTAAAAACAAAAAACAAAAAAAAAAAAACAGAGAGAGAGAAAAAGACACTCCATTTCAGACACCAATTAGGAGTTCAATTTCGGACTTTAATTGGGTTTATTCTCAAGCGGGGGATGTAAATCTCAAAAATATCACTTCTCTGTATCTAACCCAAGTTTGATCTAACCCAAGTTTGATCTATCTTGCTCTAGCAATACAAAACATTCCATAGGAATATCAAATTCCTTCTCCTTCTCATCCTTGTTCTTCGTAATCTTGGCCACGTAACAAAAGCAACATCATGGTCATTGCCTATCTCATGTGAGATCTACTATTATAGGCTCCGTTTGAAATTACAATAAACCACGGTAAAAATATATAAGGGCAATTATTTATAAAATCTCCAAAAATTTTCGATTTTTTAATTTATCCCTCTTAGAAAACTAATAGTAAAAATATTTTCTTAATTTTTCAAATTATTTCAAATATACTTTAGAGTTAAATTCTGTTAGCAAACTATTCGCTACAGCCGTTATCTTTATAAAATTACTATTTTATTCTTTCAAATATATTTTTCTACTTTTACTAATTTTTCTTATTTATCCTTGAGTTGGGAGTACAAGAAGTATTTTATTTTTTTATTTTTTCAAATATACCCTCTTACCATTATAAATTTTTCTTATTTGCCCTAAGTTAAGCGTAAAAACAGTATTTTATTTTTTTTTTAACCATGATAGATATTTAACTCATTTTTAATCTGAGATAACTTAACGAATGATAACTGCGGGGACATTTTTGAATAACGAAGGAACGTATGAAGGATATATATAAAACAAAAAAAATAGAAATAAATTAAAATATATCCGAAGTCTTGAAGGGTATATACCCACTGCATTAATTCAGGTTTACCCCATGAATATTAATGGGAAAAAAACAAAAGTATTTTTAAGGAATAAACGTACTAATAACAAACAGAGAGGGCCTTTTGATCTATATATTATTTGTGGAATTAATGTCCCAATGTACTGTTTATTTAATATAGTTAGCCAGGAATTGTCACCATTTTTTTCCTTTTCCTTTTTGGGTAAACTTAATTTAATTTGTCTCTGTGTGGTTGAGCACGAACTTCGGCTTCATCCCCCTATGATTAATAAATTATATTTAATTACTCTATATATAAGGTGATTAATAAATTATATTTAATTACTCTACAATGTTATTTTTATTTTATAGTACGAATTTATAATAAAAAATAAATAGTCAAAGTGCAGACCAGAGATGGAACCACGGACATAGTATTTCACTATTTAATAATTTTTCTCTATGCTGTAGTGTGGCTCCGTTTAGCTCGGAAATTAGTAGGAACTAGTTATATCGGGAATAGATATAAGTATGAATTTTTATAAGAACAAAAGTATTTTTTTATTTGGATATAAATGTAAGTATAAGTTGGAATTAGAAAAATTGCGTTTGGATGGTTATTGGGAATAAGATGAATAGTTGTTAGTTATAAATGGATAATAATGATATGATCCCTATAATTGAATTTAAATTTTTAAATTTTAAACTTATAATTTTAAATTAAAAATTAAAAATTAAAAATTTTAACTTTTAAAATTTAAAATTTGAAATTAAAATTTAAAATTATAATTTTAAATGTACAACCCGGTTTGGGTGGGGACAAGTGTTCCCACCCAACCCAAAATGTGTTTAGGTGTAAAGGGGGAGATATCCCCCTTATCCCCGCATTTATACCCGAGTCAAACACAGTAAAAATGTATCATTTCATTACACTATTTATCACTAAATTTTTAGTGTAAAATATAAATAAAATTAGTAGATAGTTAAATATAATAACTTTTGATCCACATGGTGTCAAAGTGGAAACACACTAATCCAATAAAATTAGTAGATAGTTAAATATAATAACTTTTGATCCACATGGTGTCAAAGTGGAAACACACTAATCCACAAAGGGAAATTGAACTTTACTCTTTTGTATTTGGACCTCCTCAACTATACGACATTCTAAAAGAGCCTCATTAATTTTTTTTTTCCCCTTTTTTTGTTTGGCATTCACTTACTTTAGTTTAGAATTTTTCCAATTGGATGATTTTAGTGATTAGATTTTATCAAATTTAATAAGATTTACGTCTATATATATAGGCGTGCATATAAAATTTTCCATTATTCATTTATTTTTGCATTTATTATTCTATTTGAGACTACTCATTATGTATGAATTTCCTTTTTATTCTTTTGTGTTGGAAAAAATTAAATTAGTTCTCTTTCGAAATCTTTAGTCAAATATTTGTATAAACAATTTTGTTTGAAAACAACTTAGCCACTGTTTTTAGAAACGTTGATTAAGAACGAAATAAATAAAAACTATAGAGAATAAAGGATTAGATGGAGCCTGTGAGTCGAGGCGTGCGATTGCACTGTCCTAGAAGCAAGATTGCCCCTCCACGTACGAGGCGCCGGCAATCACTCCTAGCGATACAACGACCTTCGTCCACCCCGTCGGCACGGCTTCAGGGTGGTGCAAGAACGAACCGTCACAGCTTTTCAGAGATCCAGCAAAACAGTGACGAAGAAGGAGGAGAGAGAAAAGGGGAGATGCTCAGGTTGGGGTTACTGTATGTCACTACTGTCCTAACCCAGCCACTCACCCTAGTAAATAGGAGAGCAAAAGAAGGGTTCCAACGGGAAGACCACCTTCCCGAGGTAGACCGTTGGGGCTGGTTGAGTCCCGAGGTGCGACCCTTCGACTGGACCAAATCTGGACCTAATCCAGGTAAGGCCAAAAATAAAATAATAAAAGAAAAGTGTAACAAAAATAAAATGAACCGGGTTCACGCGCGCCGCCGCCCGGCCCGGCTCGGCTCGTGCTCGTGCCGTGCGCGCGTGCGTGTATTTAGACGAGAGCTCCACTCTCATCACTTCCCAAGTAATAACAATGAGAATAAAGTAGAATATAAACCAGAGCAAGTGAGGGTCTCTTTCCAATGTGGGACTAAACACCACATGAAAAGAGACCAAAGCTTGGGCTCCCAGGCAAGGCCCATTGACAGTGGGCTGCCCACAAAGTCCAAAGGCCAAATTGAAGTTTTAAAACATATGAGCATATAAAGAAGTTTTAAATCACTTGTTTTAAATCAAAATACTAACAGTCCCCCACATGATTTAAAACTTCAAAAATGAAAACTGAAATTCAAAAAAAAAAAATAACTCAAAAGGATGCTGGATCTCTTATACCACGTATTCGGCGAAGGTACCTTTCGGGTTTGAACCTTCACTTAGTGCTTGTCTATGTACATCCGAGGACACAATGGTGGACTTCGCCTTGAACCAAGGCCGGTGAATCGGATTTCCACAAACCGCACACATGGTACAGCTATTTAGGTTCTAAGCGGGTGAGCGCTATTACGGCCATGCGCTAGTATCGTTTCATGTGTGTTTTAGGGAACCGCCCTCTTCCCATAGTTGCGGCCTCACAACTCCACACACATAGTAGGTCCTCAGAAGGGTGTCTGTAAGGTCACACCCTGCCTCATGGGTCTCGGAACCATTCAGGGCTAAAGCCCTTCCTATCCACTTGCAGAAATGAGCACTGTCGCCATAGGGATGAGGATACAAAAACAGTGCTCCTCACAGCTACCTGTTCGACTTGTTTCTACCCATTGAACCTGCAACAGGTTGGGTTGCCGTCGCCGGTAACTTTCATTGTGGGCTAAGCCCCATCCCCCTCGACGATTCTAGGATCACAGTCCTAGACAATCCCTTGGTGAGCTGATCAGCCAGATTCTTTGCAGATCTCACAAATTCCAAAGCAATTACATTCTCCTTCATATTCTGTCGAATGAACTTATGTCTCACTTTCATAAATCTATTCATCTTAGTCTCCACATTCTCTTGGGCACATTTATCAATTGCAGATCTACAATCACAATGAATACACACTGGTGCTAAAGGTCGCTCCATCAGTGGCAAATCATAAAGAAATTCTCTTATCCACTTAGCCTCTTTTACAGTGGTATCTAATGCTATAAGTTCAGATTCCATAGTACTTCTAGCAATCAAAGATTGTTTGGTTGACTTCCAAGAAACAGCTGCTCCTCCTAGGAGAAAAACAAATCCAGTAGTAGACTTTACATCAGCTGTATCACTAATCCAATTTGCATCACTATATCCTTCTAGTACTGCAGGAAAGCCACTGTAATGTAATCCATAAGATATAGTTCCCTTTAGATACCTCAAAACTCTTTCTAAAGCATTCCAATGATCTCTATTCGGATTATGGGTATATCTTCTCAATCTGTTTACAGCATAAGCCAAATCAGGTCTAGTATAGTCTACTAGATATCCCAAAGATCCTATAATCTGTGCATATCTATTCTGACCAATTGGATCACCTCTATTCTTCTTAAGATGTACACTAGAATCATAAGGTGTCACTACAGGTTTAACATCAAAATATCCAAACTTCTTCAATAACTGTTCACTATAGTGTGATTGGCTCATAACAATTTCTTTTGATTCTCTAATGATCTTCATATTGAGAATTACATCTGCTTGCCCAAGATCTTTCATATCAAAATTCTCATTCAGTAATTTCTTCACATCATGTATCACATTTATATTGGTACCAAAAATCAAAATATCATCAACATATAAACACAGGATCACAATCTGTCCATCATATTCCTTTGAATATACACATTCATCAGACATGTTTACATGAAATCCATTTGATACAACTAAAGAATCAAATTTCAAGTGCCACTGCTTAGGAGCTTGTTTAAGTCCATATAAAGATCTCGTCAATTTGCACACTTTATTTTCATGTCCAGAAACTACAAATCCTTCAGGTTGCTTCATATAGATCTCCTCATCTAAATCACCATTCAGAAAAGCTGTCTTAACATCCATCTGATGCACAATCAAACTGTGGACAGAAGCTAAGGCCAACAATATCCTGATAGAGGTAATTCTAGCAACAGGTGCATACACATCAAAATAATCTACACCTGGCTTCTGTGCAAAACCTTGAGCCACTAGTCTAGCCTTATACTTTTCTACAGAACCATCAGGTCTCAACTTCTTCTTAAAGATCCATCTACAGCCTACAGGCTTACATCCTATAGGTAAATCTGTTAATTCCCAAGTATGATTCTGTAGAATAGATTGCATCTCAAGATTAATAGCCTCTTTCCAAAAAGATGCATCTACAGACTTCATAGCTTGGTCAAAGGTAGAAGGAGTATCTTCAACTAGTAGGACACAAAAATCATCTCCAAAAGTTTTCTCTACTCTAGGACGCTTACTTCTCCTAGGTTCAACCTCTACTGTAGGCTCACTAACTCTAGGACCACTAGAGCTACCTACATGCTCAACTGGAGTAGGTCTATCTACTCTAGTCCTAAAAGGAAAGATATCCTCAAAATACACTGCATCTCTAGCTTCAATAATGGTATTATTAGAAATCTCACTAATCTCAGAATTCACCACTAGAAATCTGTTGGTGTTACTATCTAAAGCATAGCCTATAAAAACTGTATCTACAGTCTTAGGACCAATCTTCCTTTTCTTGTTCTCAGGTATCTTAACTTTAGCTAGGCACCCCCACACTTTAAAATAATTCAAATTAGGCTTCCTACCTTTCCAAAGCTCATAAGGAGAAATATTAGAATTCTTGTGGGGAATCCTATTTAAAATCACACATGCAGAAATCAAAGCTTCCCCCCACAAGTTCTCGGGTGCACCTGAACTAATAATCATCGAATTTACCATATCCATCAAAGTTCTATTTTTGCGTTCAGCAACTCCATTAGATTGAGGTGTATAAGGTGCAGTCACTTGATGTACAATTCCAAATTCTTGACAGAAAATAGTCATCTCATTTGAAGTATATTCACCTCCTCGATCAGATCTCAAAATCTTGATTTTCTTATCTAATTGATTTTCAACTTCAGCTTTATAAATTTTAAATCTGCTCAAAACCTCATCTTTTGTCTTGATCAAATAAACATAACAATACTTCGAATGATCATCTATGAAAGTCACAAAATATTTATTTCCACCTCTAGTAGGTCTAGTTCCATCACAAACATCACTATGCACAAGTTCTAACATATCACAATCTCTATCTACTGATTTAAAAGGTTTTCTAGGCTCCTTAGCCTGCACACAAATTTCACATTTACGATTAGACAAATCAGATTTAGGAATCAAATCTAGATGCATTAATCTCTTAACAGTATTATAATTCACATGTCCCAATCTTCCATGCCAAACATCAGTTGAAACAACATTCAAAACAAGTGCACTTTCATTAATAGGGGGAGGAGATACAGATAACTTAAACAAACCATCACTCAAAAATCCCTTTCCTACAAAATCCACACCCTTAGTAATAACTACCCTATTACATTCAAAAACTAACTTAAAACCCTGCTGAACTAAAAGAGAACCACTAATCAAATTCTTCCTAATATCGGGAACATGGTGGACTCCGTGCAAGGTTAGGGTCTTCCCAGAAGTCAGTCTCAAATCCACTCGACCGGTCCCAAGCACGCGAGAAGAGGCTGCATTCCCCATGTTCACCGATCCTCCACATGAGTCCTGATAAGTGGCAAACCAAGAGCGATCAGAACATGCATGAATATTTGCTCCGGTATCTATCCACCAATCAGAAGAACTAAAGGTAAGGTTAACTTCAGCTAAACTAGATCCTAACCTGATAGCAGGGACAGAAGAGTCAGGTCCAGCAGTCAACATATTCATCTGGCGCTCAGGTGGACCGTTCTTCTTCTTCTTGGGTGCAGAAGGCCGAGTCTTGCGAAAATAGCAATCCTTCGCAAAGTGGTTGGTCTTCCCGCACACAAAGCAACCAGAGTTGCTCCCACTCCCATCAGGTTTAGGCTTCTTAAAGTTTGGGTTGAACTTTCTATGATGGAAAGGCTTCTTCTTAAAGTTCCTATGAGGCTGAAAGTTTCTACCCTTATTTTTAGGATTCTCTACTAGGTTGGCTTGGGTAGTGGGTTCAGTAGGTTTCTTATCCTTGGCTCGGTTCGACTCTTCTATCCTAATGGATCTTAGGACATAATTCAGGGAAAGCTCTCTTTGGTTATGGTTAAGATCATTTGCATGGTTAGACCAGGAGGGTGGCAACTTATCTATAAGAGTGGCTACTAAAAAACTCTCATCAAGATTTATACCACTAGATCTAAGCTGCTCAACAATATACTCAAAATCATGGAGCTGGTCAGACATAGGTTTACTATCCACTAATTTGAATTTAATCAAATCTGAAGCTTGGTATCTCTTCTGAGTAGGATCAACCTGACCATACTTATTTTCTAAGGATGTCCAAAGTTCCCTAGCTGATTGGGCACTACAGAATATGTCATACAGTTTATCAGATAGGGTACTAAGAATCCGGTTCAGGCAATGATAGTTTATCACGTTAGGATCTACAAGGGGTACAGTTATAGGTGGAGGTGCAGTTGCATTTTCAGAGGGGGGAAGAGCGGATCCGGCTTGGGCTTGGCTCCTAGTAAACGGTCGGTTGCCCGTAGGCTGGATTGCACCTGAAGGTGCATTGCTATTCTCGACAGGATCCGAGATAGC
The DNA here is from genome assembly GCF_001540865.1 of Ananas comosus. Lineage (NCBI taxonomy): Eukaryota > Viridiplantae > Streptophyta > Magnoliopsida > Poales > Bromeliaceae > Ananas > Ananas comosus. The sequence continues at coordinate 4,881,812 of NC_033630.1, read as the reverse complement.
AGACACAAGCCCAAGTGTGGTGAGCCAGAACCTCATTTGGTTCTGCCACCTCTTAAAATTACGACCATCGAAAGTGAACGGCTTCGCCGAATACGAGTCCTCCATAATGACAAATCTGTTTTCAAGTAATCCTAAAATAATATCACAAGACTGTTCCAAGTTTTACAGATATAACAGTAAATTTTTCTAAACAATGTTTAGTAACAGTATGATCATGCAGATAAATATATATATATATATTTATTTATATTAGCAGTATTACAATCTTAATTATCAGCAGTATTTCAAGTAAACCTAAAAAAAAACAGCATGCATATATTTAGGTTTATATATTCCGAATTATAGCAATATCAGTTTCATGCACATATATATTATCCTACAGCCAAAATAGTATTCTACGCAGTAAACTAAAGAAGACAGAAAGAGAAAATAAAATCTTGCTTCTAGAATGTTGGAAAAATTAGTTCTCTTTTGAAATCTTTAGTCAAATATTTGTATAAACAGTTTTGTTTGAAAACAACTTATCCACTGTTTTTAGAAACGTTGATTAAGAACGAAATAAATAAAAACTATAGAGAATAAAGGATTAGATGGAGCCTGTGAGTCGAGGCGTGCGATTGCACTGTCCTAGAAGCAAGATTGCCCCTCCACGTACGAGGCGCCGGCAATCACTCCTAGCGATACAACGACCTTCGTCCACCCCGTCGGCACGGCTTCAGGGTGGTGCAAGAACGAACCGTCACAGCTTTTCAGAGATCCAGCAAAACAGTGAAGAAGAAGGAGAAGAGAGAAAGGGGGAGAAGCTCAGGCTAGGGTTTCTGTATGTCACTACTGTCCTAACCCAGCCACTCACCCTAGTAAATAGGAGAGCAAAAGAAGGGTTCCAACGGGAAGACCACCTTCCCGAGGTAGACCGTTGGGGCTGGTTGAGTCCCGAGGTGCGACCCTTCGACTGGACCAAATCTGGACCTAATCCAGGTAAGGTCAAAAATAAAATAATAAAATGAAAAGTGTAACAAAAATAAAGTGAACCGGGTTCACGCGCGCCGCCGCCCGGCCCGGCTCGGCTCGTGCTCGTGTGCGTGTATTTAGACGAGAGCTCCACTCTCATCACTTCCCAAGTAATAACAATGAGAATAAAGTAGAATATAAACCAGAGCAAGTGAGGGTCTCTTTCCAATGTGGGACTAAACACCACATGAAAAGAGACCAAAGCTTGGGCTCCCAGGCAAGGCCCATTGACAGTAGGCTGCCCACAAAGTCCAAAGGCCAAATTGAAGTTTTAAAACATATGAGCATATAAAGAAGTTTTAAATCACTTGTTTTAAATCAAAATACTAACATTTTGGCCTATTTGTATTAATTTTTAAAGTTATAGGGTATAATAAGTGCATGACTATAAATTTTTTTTTTTCCAAATAGTTTTATAAAATTACTTCAAAAAAGTTACTTTTATCTCAACTTAGTCAAACACTATACAACTTTTAACCAAAATCAAATTTTCAAATCAAAATCAATCCTATAGAAATCATTTTTTCAGAATCTAGGCCAAATGGACTGCTTATACCTAAAAATGGAAGATAAATTTAAATCAGAAGGGAAAAATTAAAGCCGTTGTATCAAACAATCTCGGTAATTCATTATAACAAAAGAAATAAGTGTAAGAGAAGATTTCGAAATTCGGCCGAGATTTTATAGGATTTGGATTTCAAGGATTATAAATACTCCCCGAAGAGAAGGGTGGAGGGACAGGTAGCTTTAATAATTTTCGATAATTTTAATTCTAGAACAAATTAAGTAGTTAGCTAGATTTATATATTTTTTTTTTTTCGGAAAGCTTTTTCGTAGGTTTCGACCATAATTCAGATTATTAGCTGAAATTGTAGTCTTTCGGGGTACAACAATCCAACCGAATCGATCCATATTCAAAGATTCGAAGTTTTTATGTGACTGAATGCATCTCTTTTAGGAGGTCAAGTCCTAACGAAGAACCCAAATCGAGTTGCTTACGTTCCCTTTCATTATAGTTTTGCTTTCGGTGTGAATAATTAAGTTCAAACTTTTTTTTTTTTCAACAATTTAATTATTTGGCCTAACAAATATAATGTCGGAGTTAATTAGGCAATTAATATGCTAGAGGATAGGTGCCATCAGACAAAGTTAGCTTACCAAACCTAAATCTGTAGCCAATAAAACGAAAATCGCTGTCAGTAATAATCATGGTATCTACGACCTAAGTAGGTATTATAGTTTACCAAACATTGAGTTATATGAATGACCATAATGTTGTGATCTAATGATAATCATTAAGATGTTTGGTTTCATAGAAAATTATTTCTGGTATTTTGCGTACTGTTTGTTTCCAGTAAAAGTATAATTTTTTCAAATCTGTTTTCCTAGATTCTACAAAAAAAAAATATTTTTTTTGAAAAATAGTTATTGGTGGAAAATAATTTTCCACACTTTTCGGGGAAACCAAATACCCACTAACAAGGGAATGTACATCACATTAATTGCATATAGCTACTGGCTCTTTGTCCTTCTATGCTCTATAGTAGATACATGTGTGACCATATGAGAGAAGATTACGAGAAGCAATTACACTCACCACAAAACAAATTTGGGTAAATTACACTTTTGTCAATGATGAAATTTCACTTAGGTCACCATATTTAAATTAGCTTACCAGTAAGGGTGCAAATGGATCTGGGTTGGCGGAGCTTCCGCCCTGATTCATCCTGAATGGAGCCGTAAGTGGAAAAAAAACATATAGAAAAATATAATTGTCCCAAATTCACACAGATTCGTCGTGTAATGGAGAGGGAGGCCCCAGATCCACCCAGATCCGTCCCAATCTATTAAAAATAAAAATATGTTCCAGCCCTGATCTGCTCCGAATGGAGCAATAAGTGGAGATAAAAAATACGGTCAAAATTAATCCGTCACGAAGCCGTTCCGATCTGACAAAGAAAAAATGAAGCAAATGATGGGAGACATCTCCCCCTTCCGGATCCTTCCCCTTTGCATCCCTAGTTATATCGGTCATTGCCTTGTCATATATCTTTCAGATTTTGATCGAATCAGTACTCTTTACATTATTTCCTACTTTATAAAAAATTGCAAATTTAAAAGTAGGCATCACAATTATTAAAATAAACTGAAAATTAAATTCCGCAATATAAGTTTAAACTGAAACTTTTATAAGTTTGCATGTACTTTATCACGTATTTGGTAAAAACATGCAACCACATAAGTATATATATTTGGAACTTGCCGTTCCTAACAGGACGTTGAGACACGTACGTGATCTTTCATAGTATATGGTAAAAAGACCGCGTGTTCAAAGAAAAAAAAGAAAAGGGGGAAAGAAAGAAAACTCATGGGAAAAGAGGGTTGATCACAACGTAGAAAGTATGGAAAAGGATGAGGAGGTAGATGAGGAGACCGACGAAGGCACAAATGAGAGCTCCCATAACATGGTTGCAGAATTCGTGTATTTGCCCACAGATCGGCAGCCATCCCGCATGCTGATTTCCGTTCTTCCCCAGCTCCGACAGCGCTCCCGTCGCCGCCACCGCACTGGTGAGTAGCATTCCTATGATCTACATATATATTATAAGATGGGAAATGTTTTGAGTAGATGTGTTTGAATCGTACTTAAATGTAGATTAGTTGTAACTCAAAGGAATAGTATACGTAACTATAGATTAACCAGTCTGATAGCCTACTGGTGGGTCATATGAGATTCAAGGAATAGTGCTATATTTAGAAATGTTTATGCATACTCTCTGACGATGGTAGTTAAGATCAAGACGTTCGCAATTCAGTGAAAGATTATTCTATTCTCTAAAAGCAAACATTCTTAGTTTTTTTTTTCTTCCTTGCTTCTTGCTTCTTGCTTCTTACTTCTGCGGAGATTTTTTTACCTCATCCATATTGCTTAATTGATATTTTTAATGAATGAAGCAGATAGTATACTATCTTTTCTTCAAAAAAAAAAAAAAAAAAAAAAAAACTCAAAGGAATGATTAGAATACTTAATTAGTATCCGCAATTCCTTCGTTGAAAAGTTTCAAATTAAATATATTTGGAACTTAATTTTTAACGAGCAGTGGTGATCAATCAAGCGAGTCATTAGTACATTTCTATTTTTAACTAAAACTGGCTTGTGGCCGAATTGCAATTACATTGATTCAAATGGCCCCTAGCTAGCTAGCTAGCTAGCTAGTGGCTAATATGTCAACATGATCAGCACAATTAAGATTACTGCTAAACCATAGTCCTCGATTGGTCACCGAGTCCAATTCCCCAGATCGAATGGCTACTTAAGGTGTGTTTCCTGATGTGCGTGAGCAGAAATGTTAAGATTACTTCTGATGTGCTCCGGTGACGAATACAAAGAGAAACTCTTACCACATCGGTCGCAATGACCAATCTCGAGAAAGAGCTTGTGGAAGGAATCAAGAGAACCAGCAAACTGTACCCGCTTGCTATGGCATTAGCTATCACAAAGAACCTACATCATGTACAAATTAAGCCTCTTGGTGAGATTTACAATACAACAACGAAAACTATATATATATATATACTTACACAAATGAACTTGTGTATTGGAACTTAGCCTCCATGGTGAAACCAAAGTAGGAGGTGGTCTCATGGCTAGTCGCCATGACGACGGCGGCGACGAGCGTCGCGGCCGCCGCGAAGAGCCTTAGCAAGAACACACAAGCCCTCAAAGCCTTAGCCATGGCAAAACAAGCACAATGTGTTCAATTTGGTGTATTGGCAGGGGAATATTGGAGGGGAGAGGAGAGTGTACAAGGACTGAAGGGCAATAAATAAGCATGCGCTTGGGTTGATGGGGGTAGCTTGAGGGTGTTAAACAAAGATGTGGGAAGGTGGGAAATTGTGGATGGGTGGGGAGTGAGCTACTTTTTGGTTAAGCTGTTTCCCTTGCTTCCTGGGACAATATCTCAACTGTCCCAATACCCTTTTGAGACTTCTCGACAAGGAAATTATTAATGGATCATATCTATAATAATCTATAAAAGGTATCTATCTATAAGATAATATAAATTGATGGTTCGTACGAACGATCTTCACTTGTACCAACAACCAACGAGAGCTTGCCATATAGCTCACAGGCGTTTTGGATGCATCCGGTGCATCGTAAACCGGCTATAAAAAATACATCATATTTTTTTTATATTTTACAATACTAATTATCAGATATTTTATCAATTATTTAATATATTTTTGCAGTGTATAAAATATTAGTATACATAAAGTGCAAACAAAGATTTCTGCTCTCTTGAAATTATGAGTGCACTCTATTAAGCATTCTATTTATTTCATTGATTATTTCCAACCGTTGGATCATACTATTAAACCAACTACCCACTCAACCCTAGGGGACCACTATCATTCTAAGCGGGGACCACCACCATCCTAATCATACATCCCATCAATCAACAGTTAAAAATTTATGAATATAAGGGGGTCTATACTCATAAAAATATAGTAGCCCCAGCCTATATATATATATATATATATATATATGGTGGAGCTAGAATACTTCCAAAAGCACCAAAGAGGTGGTACTTTTGAGTTCTTAATCTTTGGATGAAGAAATATAGGGCTGAAATGATGGTATTAGATGGTGGTAAGTGGTGGTAGGTGAAATAGTGTTTGATCCAAAGACTGTTAATAATCAAGAAGTAGATCAAAAGATTAAAAACTTAGAAGCACCAAAATGTTATTTTTAAAAATATTCTAGCTCAATTATATATATATATATATATATATATANTATCTAATATATATATATATATATATATATATATATATATATATATATATATATATATATATATATTACAACATATCTAGGGTCCAAGAAATTTCAACTACCTATGTATATAATATAATAATCCCTTCTAGGAGGGGTAGGAGTGGCAATGTACTTCTCTTTGACTTAGCTGCTGATTTTTATTGACTTAGATGCTCTGTACAGTACCTTTGTTTTTCCTTTTGTTTGCTTGCTCCATATATCACTCCTCTTTACTTTACATGTACCCTTGAATAGGACTTCTCTATTCACTTTTTTTTCTTAAAAAAAAAAGCAAAAAAAGAAAAAGAAAAAAGAGACTATTTGACTTAATAGGGCCCCTTTGGTTACGAGGACCGCCTAATATTCTACGGAGCGAGAACTGTTTGATTTAAACCGAATTATTGCCGAACCCGAACCAAAGATTGTTTATTTTCAATCGTTTATTTTTAAATTACTCGTTTGATATGTAAATAATGTCAAAATATTATAAAATTTAGTTTTTAAATACTTTTAATAATATAGATCAAGTCTAAAAGAACCGATCGTCGATTTGAAAGCCGCATCACTGAAAATAACTTAGTAGTACGGAGGCATGTGTACTATCGATAGCATATCAACCTAAATCTCTCTCTCTCTCTCTCTCTCTCTCTCTCTCTCTCTCTCTCTATATATATATATATAGGCTACTATATTTTTATGAGTATAGAACCCTTTGTATTCATAAGTTGTTTTCGATGATGGGGCTTCTAAATCGACGATTCACTCCATTAAATATGATATATAGTATTTTAAACTTTTAAAAAATAAATTTCGTAATTTTTCCAAATCATAATAAAGCCTATCAAGCGTGCATAAAATGAATAGCCAAAATCGGACGACACCCTAGAATTGGATGATCGGATATTTTAATTTAAGATCGGAGTTATTTATCTTTATCTAGGAAGCGAATAGAATTTTTATTAAAAATTCAATCTATTCCAATTCTTTTACACCGTTAAACTAGTAAATATTTCATAACGGTCGTTAAAAATGCCAATTTATGACCTTTTGATCGTAAGGTAAATGTTGTCGAAAATTATAATATTTGATTTCTAGAAGTTTGAAATATTTTAGATAATATTTAAGCATATGGATCGTCGATTCGAAAGTTTTATCATCGAAAACGACTTATGAGTATGAGAGCATTCGTACTCATAAGAGTATCTCTCTCTATATATATATTTGAGCTAGTAAACTACTAATAGTTTATGAATAGTATTTATTATCAACTTTTTCACTCTTAGATTATTACTAATCCACCAAACCCCACTAAACCTCAGGCATTAATTAAATGGTCGAAAAGTTGATAATAAATACTATTCTAGTACTATCAATAGTATTTAAGCTCTACTAATATATATATATATATATATATATATATAGAGAGAGAGAGAGAGAGAGAGAGAGAGAGAGAGAGAGTTGAGCTAGAATTAATACTTTCAAAAGCACCAAAGAGGTGGTGCTTTTAAGTTTTTAGCCTTTGGATGAAGAAATTTAGCGTTGGGATAATGGTTGTAGGTGGTGGTAGGTGGAATAGTATGTGATCCAAAGAGTATTAGTAATCAAGGAGTGGATCCAAGGGTTAAAAACTTAGAAACACCAATTAAGGAGGTGTTACTTTCTACGTACACTATACTATTTTTTTTAAGGTTAAATTACATAAAACTTTCCTGTGAAAATTCGATTTTTCATTTTTTCCCCTTGTCATTCAAATACCTACACTTTACTCCCTTGTAAAATGAAAAATGTTCACAGGGGGGGTACGGTGTGAAATGTGATTACAAAATAACTATTTTGCCCCTCACCATTTTTGTCTACTCCCTCATCTTGCTCATCCGCCGCCTTGATCGGCCGCGGTTCGCGCCTCGATCGTCCGCGATTCCTCTCCATTTTCTTCTCCACCTGCTCCCCTTCTCCTCTGGCACCCTCGTCGCCCCTCCATTTTGCCGATAGTAGGGAGGAAATCGAGGTGCGCGTGGATGGAAAGATAGGCAAGGGCAACGAGGGCGAAGGCGAGGCAGCGGAGGAGGGCGAGAGGGTGTTTGTGGGTATGGACGGAGATGTGGACGAGGGCGAGGCAGTAAAGGAGGGCGAGGCGGCGAGGCAGAGGAGGACGAAACACAATAGAGGGCGGTGGGTATTTTTGGCATAAAAATATTTATAACGGAACACTAACAGATCACTAACGGTAGGGATGAAGTGAACATTTTTCATTTTAGAAGGGGCCGGGCAAAATGTAAGTTTTTAAATAACAGGGAAGGAAAGAGAAAAATCAGATTTTGATAGGGAGGCTTTCTGTAATTTAGCCTTTTTTTAAGGCAACATTCAAATATCTTTTTTTTTTCTTTTTTCTTTTTTTTTTTTTCTTTCAATCCTACACGAATACAATAAATATTATAATTTCATATGAAGCAATTTAAAATATATTAAAAGTGCAAAAGCATATATAGATATATATTATATATATATCAATATTAATATATATATATAGTAACCACTTTTACAAAAAAAAAAAAAAATTTATAAGAATGATAAAAACAAATTTGAAAATAATTTAATAAAAATTTCAATGTTATCATGAAAATTTATTTTATTATTTTTTTACTATTTAACTAGTCTTTTAGTAAAGTAGTTTGATTTTGTTTAAAATAATAGATTTGTTAATGATAATATAGAAATTAGCGAGGAAAAAATAGTTTAGTAATATGCACGAAGAAAAAAATAGAACAAGATAGAAAAAGAAAACTAAATTTAAAATACAGTGTAGAGTTTACAGTGTAGAGTTCGATAAAACATAATCATATAATATTGCTTTCTAAAAAAAATTATATGCCATAAAAATAGCACCAAATTAGTACAGTATGGTAGTGTGTAGTTATCACTTCCATTGTAAATATATACTTCACTATTTTCTGACGGGACTGGCATAACTTGATCATATCTTGATCAAATCAGTACGATTTGGATAATATTTTATCACTTATAGAAATAAACATTATATATACACTTTTTTTCCGTATCCGTGCGCTCTGATGCACTGTAACACTCAATAGTCTCACATTGGATGAAAAAATTGATGCTTATTAGAATATATGAAACTTACACGCTATTAATAAAAACTAAACTTAAGTATCTTGAGCTGATGGTTTAGATTCAATAAATTATTATTGCTAACGGATCGGGTCATCACAAGCACTCTACTCGCAATCTCAATCACCTACTAGTTCATTACTGAGGTGACTTCGAGTCAAAATTAAGTGAGAACGGATCAACGTAACAAAATTAAATATTGTCTTCTTAAGCCAAATTAAATTAACACTTTAATTAGTTTATGGGGTGATTCAGTGGGTGACCCATTGAAGAAATCTTTTTCCACTGAAAGTGATTAAAAGCGAGGATTTAAGTGTCCATCTACATAAATTGCATTTATCGTACCGTATCGTGCCAACGAAATATCGTATCAACACGATACAGCTTCGTGTCGATGACACAGCTCAAAACCCTCTATTCTTTGAATTAATAAATAATTTTCTAAATAAAATTCAAAATATTTAATAAAAATATATAATAAATAGTTAGAATATTTTGTTACTGAAGAAAATAAATATTTTATACTATTTTGTATTGGCATACATGAATTTTGTGTGATTGACACGTATCGACACGGTAGAACACACACCATGCCGGCAAGTTTTGGCGCGATTCTGTACCACGGCACTTAAATCCTTGATTAAAAGTTTTGTTGATATTATGCAATCCAAGTTTTCTAGAAGCTTTAGTTTTTGCAATTAAAACTCATACACTTTCCCAAATAATTGAGAGGGCTCCTGTGACGCCCCAACTTTTCAGGAGGTCATCCATTCTAGAACTACTCTCGTCTTAAACACGCTTAACTCTCTTAACTTATTGAGCCTAGGCACCACCCAAAATATTTAAGTCGGGTAAAAAGTTTTAGACATATTATATCTTATATATAGGGGGGCCCACATTCTCCTCCCTTTAAGCCTTGACATTCTCGTCAGGCTCAGACTCACAAGTATCAGACGATGTGAGATTTGTCTCGCTAACCTTGTCATTCCGATCCTGACTCAGCCAAAATTTATCTCACAATTTCGGTTGGTAATTGGTTCTGATACCAACTGTGACGCCCCAACTTTCTAGGAGGTCACTCATCCTAAAACTACTTTCGTCCTAACACGCTTAACTCTCTTAACCTTTTGGCCCTATCCACCACCGAAAATCTTTAAGTCGGGTTAAGAGTTTTAGATCTATTATATCTTATATGTAAGACTATCTGGGGGCTCACAACTCCTCTCTTCAAATGAAATTACTAATTATGCAGCAATTTTGGTCATATGTTTTGCATAGAATTAATCTTGTGAAGCTTTAACATATTTATTTTTTCAATTCTAATACATAGAGAAGTAATAAAAATTGAAAGTCGGATCAACCTATTTCTCAGTTCTCACGTTTAATTATCTAAATTTGCAAGAGAAATTAAACATAGGTTTTGCAGTTTGCAGTACTATCTAAAAAAATATTAAATTTTTTTTATTAAGTAATTAGGATAAAATAATATATTAGTATAACTATTATTTAAGGAAAACTTAACTTCAATATATTTTACTCGTGAAGATGTTAATTTGAATCCTAATAGTAAAAGGAAAATATTTGATTCGATAGGAATATAGGGGTATAATTTAAATTTTATTCTTACAATAAAATTGCATGGGCTAAATTAATTCAAATTTTAATAGTAAAAATTGATCTTTTAAAATAATAAGATTGCAGATTATAATTTAAAATTTAAGTTGTAAATAAATTTCAAAGAATTTTCATAGAATAAATCGATAATGCGAAGAAAATATATCTAGACTATAAAAATGATTTAAATTTTAAAATTAGAATAGATTAGATGGACCGCAAAATTTTAGAAGAATAATAAAACAAATCTTAAAAGAAATAATCTAGATTGTACAATTTATATTTAAACCATGCAATTTAAATTTTAAAGTTACATGATACCTTGACCATAATATTTTAGTAGAATAAATCAAATAAATCTTGATTAAATAAATCTGGTCCGTTAATTAGGTACAATTTAATTATAGGACAAAATATATAAATTTTGACCATAAAATATGAAGAGACCCCTTCAACTATATATAGCCTGTTTGAACTGAGAGGAGAGAGATTTCTCGCACTAGCATGCAGGGATTTCTCATTTTCTTTAATGTTAGACCAAGAGCCTACTGATTTATGTGTCAAAAGACAAAAATGTCTCCTCTGGATACTAGATAATCGGTATCACTTTTCAAATGATCTACTATTATAGACCACAACTGGAAGGACATTATATTTGGACCATTTAGTAACAATATGTGGTGTAAATGTACAAACATAGAAGTTATATTACAAAAGAATGAAAAGTGTGGACGAGTTGATCAAGTCGAGACGCAAAAATCTCACTTTTTTGGGAAAACTTCAAATACCTCCCTTGTGGTTTCACTTTTTCTTATTTTAGTACCCTGTGGTTTAAAGTGTATCAAGTTAGTACTATGTGGTTTTGCACCTTTTCACTTTAGTACTATGTGGTTTAAAGTGTATCAATTTAGTATCCGGTGGTTTCACACTTTCTCACTTTAGTATCCTGTGGTTTCGCACTTTCTCACTTTAGTATCCTGTGGTTTCGCACTTTCTCACTTTAGTACCCTGTGATTTAAAAAATCACAGGATACTAACTTGATACAAAAATAAAACCAGAAGGTACTAACTTGATACACTTTAAAACACAGAGTACTAAAGTGAGAAAGTGAGAAAGTGAGAAAGTGAGAAACCACATGGTACTAACTTGATATACTTTAAACCACAGGGTACTGAAATGAAAAAGTACAAAACCACAGGGAGGGTTTTTGAAGTTTTTTCCACTTTTTTTAAGAAGAGATTAAAGCCCTTCGCAGTTGGCAAACTCCTTAAACTGATGTAATATAATACCTACTTGTCCCATTCATTATACAATGGTTCGACTCTTATTGTACTGATTCATCAACTCTGCATCAGTAGATGAGTCCAAAACTCTACCAACAAAGAACACATTTTTTGGTTTCTCTCAATCAAGTGGAATAGAGATAGTGAAAATAGAATTGTATTATTTTCGTTATATGTTCAAAGAATAGAGAAGCTTCCATATATACCTGACTATATATAGGCTTCATATTTTTAGGAGTTACAAGAATTAAGTTATCACAAGTTACAAGTATTTAGTGACAAACTTAATATTGGGAGTTATAGAAATAAGTTAACTAAGTCGTCTTTTTCGATTTTGTAGATTCGGTCCGAACTTTTAGCAAACTGGCCAAAATACCCTTATATCTTTTTCTCTCTTTCTTTTTTTTTCTCTCGTTCTCTTTTTTTTCTCTGTCCAAAGAAGGCAGCGGAGGCAAAGACGGAAGCGGAAACAGCCCGCCTCGCCTCTCACCCTCATGCCTTCGCCCTCGCCTGCACACCTCGCGCCTTCCTTGCCTCCAACCCCGCCGAGATCGCGTCACGACTCTTTTTTTATTCTCCTCTGACCCTCCTCCACTGCCTCCAATGACGACGCCTCTCTCACCCTCTCTTGCCCTTCCCCGACCTTCTCGCCCTCTCTTTTTTGCTCCTCTGCCACTTCCGACGACGTCAACGCCGCAACCTCGCTGTGGCGACGCAACCTCGGAGTGGGGGGTTCTTAGCGGCGGCGGCGGCAACGACGCCGTGGCCATTGGCGGAGAGGCGTGAACAAAAAAATTATAGAAGAAGGAAAAAAAGAAAGAGATAGAGATCAAAAATTATAGAAGAAGATGAAATTGCACTGTTAAAATAAAATTACACTGTTTAAAATTTTTTTTGCACGATTTTAAATGAAAATTGCACTATTTTCAGACAGAAATTACACTCTTTAGATCAGATTATCAGATTTACACTCTTTAGAACAATGTTGCACTATTTAGGTGAAATTTACACTATTTCTCTTTCTCTTCCTCTACTTCTTTCAGTTTACAATATTTCTCTTTCTATTTTTCTTCTTCCTCCTCCAAGTTTCTTGCAGCAATTCGGTGCCTGGAGTCGCGGATCGTCACCGTGGTCAAGGAGGCCAACCTCGCAGCGGCGGCGGAGGGGAAGGAGGGCGCGGGGGAGGCGACGATGGCGGCGGCGGAGGAGGGGCTGGCGGCATGCAGGCCGGTCCCCAAGGGGGTCCCGCTCACCCAGCTCAACCTGGCCGCGTCGATCAACAACATCCGGTCCGTGTATCGGCATAGCGAGTCGGACGCGACCGTGGTGGTGCTCCTGCTCTTCCACGTCCATGGGCTCGTCGTGGCACTGCTTAGCTTGCTCGCCGCGGCACTGCTTAGCTTGCTCGCCGCGGGCGGCGCCGCGGCGCTCCCAGCCGAGGGGCGCTTCTCGGCGTCGGCATTCTAGGGCGAGATGCTCGCGGCAGGCGCCACGTGGTACACTGTGGTGCTGACGGTCTACCAGTTCCTGTTGGATCGGCATGCGGCGCAGCCAGAGCCAGAGAGGGCTTACCTGCAGCTCCGGTTCGTGTGAAACTGCAGTGCGTTGCTGGCCCCAGCAGTGTTGGCGCTCCTAGAGGCGGCACTGGACGCACCGGTGCTGGAGGCATACGCCATGACGGAGGCGGCACACTTGATGACGTCGAACCCGCTGCCCGAGGATGAGGTCCGCTGATGTCGAACTCGCTGCCCCAGGAGAGGGTGGTGGAAGAAGAAGAAGAAGAAGAGAAAGAGAAAGAGAAAAGGAAGAAAAAGAAGAAGAAGAAGAGAAAAAGAAAGGGAAACAAAATGATGCAAAATTTTTCTAAATAGTACAAATTTGGTCTAAAGGGTGTAAAATTTATTTCAAAAGAGTGTAATTTTTATATAAAATAGTGTAATTTTTTATCAAAGCAGTGCAAATTTTTTTTAAAAAAGTGTAATCTTATTTTAATAGTGCAATTTCATTATTTTCTTATTTCTTCTATATTTTTTGATCTTTTCTGTAGGAAAAAAACTATTTTTTATTTTTACTTTTTATTATTCTTATTCTTTTCTCTATAATTTTTTTTTTATCACCACTTTTTCCCTACTCTCTATCGCAACCACCGCGACGTCGTCTGAGGCAATCTCGCTGCCTCCGACGACGTCTCGGCGTTTCGACGCGTGGTGGAGGAGCAGAGCCTGCGCCTCGACGTCGCCGTGCCATAGTGGAGAAGGAGAGTCGCGGCGCGGCCTCAGTAGGGTTGAAGGCGAGGAGGGCGGGGGTGCACGGGCGAGGGCGATCGAGGGCTTGCAGGGCAGAGGCGAGGCGGGTTGTTTCCGCCTCCGCGCGCCTTAGCCTCCGCTGCCTTCTTCGGAGAGAGAAAAAAAAAACAAGAGTAAACAAAAGAGGAGAGAGGATAAGTAATAAGGGTATTTTGGTCAGTTTGCTAAAAATCTAGTCCGAATCTGTAAAATTAAAAAAATGTGGCATACTTTTGCAAAAGTGCAAAACTAGTGAATTCTTTATACAAATTGGCCAAGAAAATTTTATTTTTATTTTAATAGTAAAATATTACAACACAATAAATAAACAGTTGGAGCCGGACCCAAAAATATTGTAAGAAAGATAACCTCTGTGTTCACTTTATGCTAGCAATACTTTGACTTAATTACACTCTATTATACTCTACTTTCGATATATTTTTATTTGTTATATTATATANAAACTAGAGTAGGGCTACAATATTTTTAGCGTATAGATTTTTTTTATATTTATAAATAATTTTTTATGATAAAGTTTTCAAATTAACTATCCTTATTGTCAAATTAATAAACCTATAAAAATTGATGAAAAAAATATAATTTCCATGAGAAAAAATATAGTACTAGATAAGAAAATGAAAATAAATCTAACATACAGTGCATCTGTTGATAAAATATGGTTATATGATTGTATACTAGCCTCGCTCTATATACCATTTTTTCAATTATGTAACTTTCGAATCGACGATATCGGCTCCATTAGTCTTGATGTACACTATTGAAAATACTTGGAAACTAAATTTTATAATTTTTCAACATCATTTACCTATCAAACATGCAGTCTAAAAATGAACGGCTGTAAATAAAATCTTCATAAAAAAATAATAAAAGATTTGAATTTAACGATATAAAACAATCTAATCTAATAAAATTTTCATAGAAAATTATTTTCACTATTTTGAATAAGATCGGTACATCTAATTTTAAATTCAAATCTTTTATTATTTTTTTATGAAGATTTTATTTACAGCCGTTCATTTTTAGACTGCATGTTTGATAGGTAAATGATGTTGAAAAATTATAAAATTTAGTTTCCAAGTATTTTCAATAGTGTACATCAAGACTAATGGAGCCGATATCGTCGATTCGAAAGTTACATAATTGAAAAAATGGTATATAGAGCGAGGCTAGTATACAATCATATAACCATATTTTATCAACAGATGCACTGTATGTTAGATTTATTTTCATTTTCTTATCTAGTACTATATTTTTTCTCATGGAAATTATATTTTTTTCATCAATTTTTATAGGTTTATTAATTTGACAATAAGGATAGTTAATTTGAAAACTTTATCATAAAAAATTATTTATAAATATAAAAAAAATCTATACGCTAAAAATATTGTAGCCCTACTCTAGTTTTAAAGCAAAATACTAAGGCTTAGTTTGGTATTGAGGTGAATCTAACGCTACTAGATAGAATGGAGTTGAGTAAAAGCATATAGAGATATGTTTTTGTGTTCTCCTATGGCTACTCTAATTTTAAAGCAAAATACTAAGGCTTAGTTTGGTATTGAGATAGATCTAACGCTACTAGATAGAATGGAGTTGAGAAAAAGCATATAAGAGATATACTTCTGTGTTCTCCTATGGGACCGCAGAAATATATAGTAACATACTAAACCGCAATATGCGGAACGCAATATTAATATATCGTAATCTACTAGCCGCAATATACGGAATGTAATATTACGTACGGAAACAAATAGTATATTTTTTTCATCGTCATTTCTCACCGCATGTAACGCAACACACGTAACGCAATTTTTCCGCAATCTCAAAAAAAGGCTAAACATAAAATATTGTGTACTCAACATATAAGCATGTACAACACTACACTCAAAAGCACACGTGCACGTAACTCGGGGATCGTTGGGGGGTCGTTGAGGGGTCTAAATTAATGCGTCGTTTTTTTTGCAGTTACGGAACATTCGAAGTTTGGAGTGACGTGTTGTTATGAAATATCCCCTAATAAATTTTAGATTGAAAATAATTTTTTGTTGAAATAAAGTTATTTTTTCGCTATTTTGTTGGGTAGAAAGTCAATGACTTCAAAATTATGTGTCCTAATTTTTTTTTAATTTTATTAACCATCTTTATATAGTGTATAAAGAGAATGATAAAAATTACAATATTTAATTTTTTTCATTAATTTTTTATTATTTTCTCTTCCATAAGTAACTTTGGAAAAATCCAAGTAAAATCAATTACAAATTTTCTTTTAAAAAAAAAATAGCGTTGATCTAATTTAGAGCAAATCATTTATAGCCTAAAACAACTTTATCCCCTCCACTTTTGATGAACAAACATGTCATAATTTTTTACCAGAGATGTACATGGATTCGGGTTGCTGGAGTTTCTGCCCTAATCCATTCCAAATAGGAAAGTAAATAGGAATTAAAAATATAAAAGATGTAACCCGCTTTGAATCTACCCCGATCTGCTAAGAAGTGGAGCAGGGACGAGAGATCTTTTTCTTCCTTTAATTTGCGATGATCTGCCAAAAGTCCTCTTATATTCTGATCCACCATGAATAGAGTGATAAGTGAGGGTCAAAATTGGGATAAAAGTTAATCTGCTCCAAATCCTCCTCAATCCCATAAGAAATGGAGCAAGCATTAGGCACCCATCCCATCCCCAGATATAATACGCTCTGTTTGCATCATTAGGCTAGACAGGATTTTTTGTTTACCTACATTTTTGTCTCGTAGTCTACCGATCATTTATTTTTTCCATGTCTATTTGGAGCACTCAAACACTTCATGATATATATATTGAGTATAGTATAGTAATAATATACTTTATTTTATACTATATTTAAATAGCATCAAGATAAACCATATATATATATATATATATATATATATATATATGAGTCCAGCTATGATGATTGTAAAAGAATCAAGCACTTGGTGCTTGTAAGTTTTTTACCGTTAGATTTATTCCACGGATCATTTTCAACCATTAGATTATACTATTTAACCAACCACCCATTCAACCCTAGAGGGCCCACATCATTCTAACTGCATATTTTTTAATCCAATGGCTAAAAATCTACAAGTCCCAATGTTTTGATACTTTTAAAAGCATATGACCTCAATTCTATATATATATATATATATATATAAAGAGAAAGAGTTGAACTAGAATACTTCTAAAAGCACAAAGAGATTGACACTTTTAAATTTGTAGTCCTTAGATGGAGGTATTGTAGGGGTAGGATGATAGTAACCCATTTGGGTTGAGTCGCGGTAGGTAAAATATATAGTTCATTTGATCCAAAAGCTAATAGTAGTCAAATGATGGATCTAAAGGCTAAAAATCTAAAAGCACCAATGAATTGGTGCTTTTAGATGTATTCTAGCTCAACTCACTCTCTCTCTCTTTATATACGTATAGAGAGAGAGAGAGAGAGAGAGTCCGGCTACGGTACTCTTATGAATACGATCGTTCTCGTACTCATAAGTTGTTTTCGTTGATAGAGCTGCGAAATCAATGATCCATATCATTAAACATTATCTAGAATATTTAAAACTTCTAAAAATTAAATTTTATAATTTTTCGACATCATTTACTTTACGATCAAAACTTCACAAAATTGATAATTTTTAGCGGCCGATACGGGATATTTGCTAGTTTAATGGTGTAAAAGAATTAGAATAGGTTGAATTTTTGATGAAAAATTCTATTCACTAGCTAGAAAAAAATCAATAACTCCAATTTTAAATTGAAAAATCCGATCATTCATTTTTAGGATGTCGTTCAATTTTGACCATTCACTTTATACCCGCTTAATAGACTTTATTATGATTTCAAAAATTTACGAAATTTATTTTTTGGAAGTTTCAAGTACTCTAGATTATATTTAGTGGAGTGAATCGTCGATTTACAAGCTCCATCATTAAAAACAAATTATGAGTACGAAGGACTATATACTCATAATAGTATAGTAAACCTACTCTATATATATAATTGAGATTATGTGTTTTTAAAAATACTAAGTTTTTGATGATTGTAAGTTTCGACATTATATTAACGAATAAGCGGCTAGGAAGGTAGTGATAGCACCAACTCTCTCTCTCTCTCTCTCTCTCTCTCTCTATATATATATATATATATATATATATATATATATTCTAATTTTGATGTTGTCAATATTTGTGAGTCCCAACAAAACATACGAAATTAAGTTGGAAGGTGACAGTCATACACGAAACTCGCAACTTCCTCAACAACCTCTTGCCAGGCCCTTATGAGCCAAAAAAAAAGAAAAAAAAAAAAAAAAAAAAAAAAAGGAAAAAACAAAGAAAAAGAGAGAAAGAAGAAAGAAGAAAGAATAAAGAAGGCTTGTGTCATTGTTTAGGTAAAATAAATAAATAAATAGAATTGCGTTCCAAACAAAGAAAGAAAATTCAAAAATAAGAACCACTACAATAGAATTAGATTATAGGAACACATGTTTCGAACACTTTTGTGTAAGTGTCCCATTTATACCAAAGTTTTTAAAAATATCTACTAATGTCGAATAAAATGTTACTCTACTCAACCCACCCCACCCAGTCCATTCGGCCCGATTACAAACAGAAAAAAAAAAAGAAAAAATAAATTGCCATCTCTCCTTCTCCCCTCACTCAATCCACTGAAATCCTAGACGAAAAGCACTTCCCTTTCCTCCTCTTCCGCCACCGCAGCCAACAAGATAGAATTCCGGCGGTTGCTAAATACTTAAATAAGTGTTGATAAATTAGTAGCACTTTTTTTAGGTTATACCGACACTCTTTAACTTTCACTATATACCTAGCGACCCCATATATAGTAATATTTTTTAAAAGTGTCGATAATTTAGCCAGCAGCACTTTTTTTGACCTGTACTGATATTTAAAAGTGTCGCTATATATCCTTTTTGTTGTAGTGTACAAAAAAGAATAAAAAAAAAATCATTGTTGTTTCCAAAAAAAAAAGAAAAAAAAAGAAAAGAAAAAAAAGAAAAAAAAGGATAGAGGGTGGACTCACCTCCTCTGATCCGTACAGAGGAGGTGAGCCCACCACCTCTTTCCTTTCAAAAAAAAAAAAAAAAAAAAAAAAGAAAGAAAGAAAGGAAAGTAAAAAAAAGAAAGGAAAAAGTAAAAAATGGTATTAATTATTTGATTAGTATCTAATTTCTTACAAATCATAAGGATAATAAATTTCCTCTTTAGAACTTTTTGAATTCAACAATATAAATGATTCATGACTCTACTTGGCATGTATAAAGCCGAATATGAAGAGTGCACCATATGGATGACTATATTAAGATTTGTTGTCTTGAGTAGTAATAGAACTGGCATTCGTATGATATTTTGTGTGTTACATGTTCTTAGAGATGGCTCTACCATAGCATTTATTTGTACTGTATAAGTAAAATCGGTCACTATAAAAGGAAGTGGCAAAATTAATCCATATTTCATCGTTGTGTGAGCCTTGTGTACCCTTTGGGATTTTTTGAGACTTAGAACCATGTCATGAAATAGATACTTGATAATGCTACTTTAGCATAATATCCATAGGTCATGATTCATTAGGTCCCATGGAATATGTATAGGAAAGCAATCAAGTTGAAATGAATTGGCATAAGGCATTTGAGAAAAAATAATTTGACAATTTGACAGCGCACCTACGATTTGTGACTCATATTCCGGATGATTATTTTGATGTGTGTTGTCAATATAATCATGATTACAAATGCATTAATGAGAGATCTAGTTTGCTCGATGATAGGGAAAAGAGATGCTATATATGATCGATCTGTTGTGATCTAGTGATTTGGAGTATAAACTAGATGTGGAGTAGTAGTGCTATGTTAGATGGATGGTGACTTAATATAGCATTTCCCACTTTTGGTTTTTCTCGTTATTGATCACACAAACCATTTTCCATATGAAGAATAGAATGAGATGAGAGAATATATATGGAATTAGCAAATATATATAAGTACGAAGTATGTACGAGTGTGAGATACTAGAATTCATTCATTTTGGGACTTATCTAATTTTGATGTTAAAGAGTTGTAGGCTTGCTTAAATCTAATAAAGTAAAAGGTTAGCTAGCAAAATCAAAATTTTTAAAGATTAAATAGTCATATCAAAATATGAGATAGTTGATATAAATTCTTTATATTTTTATTGAAAAAAATTTTCCATTACGGAAGGTTTAACTTTGGCATGGGCCAATTCAGAATTTCAGACAGGATTGAATCATAAATGAATTTGATCATTTCCAATCGAGAATAGAATAGTAATCGATATCACATTCTCATAAGATAAACAATAATATCTACAATAGATAAACCAGATTGCCCTTATATTCTAGGTCAACGTCTCTCTTTCCCTTTGAGGACTAAATCTCTACCCTCCAATAAACCTTATTCTCCGCTTACCTATTCTACAATAAAAAATGTTGCATGTACACTCTATTATAAGATGCAAATTTTATATCCGACTTTCCAAAAATTTAAAAACTTTTTTAGATTTTTACTATTAAAAAATTAATAAAACTAGTAAATAAATATGTGCCTTTGAAAGGCTAATGTATGAAATTTATACTCTATAATAAAATTTTCCAGATATGAAATTTATACTCTATAATAAAATTTTCCAGATAGCATAGCTCTTCTACAATTTTATTCGCCACTTTGTCTCAGTATATTTCTTTTTCATTTTTCAATTTTTAAGTCTTGGTAATTTGTGTGTGAGATTGCCGTGTAATCTTTGATTTGGTCTACAGCTTTCCACTAGACCAGTAGGTGTGTAGGGTTTTCTTTAAACTGAGTAGAAATTCCATATACTTCTACACTTTTTTTTTTTTTTCGAGAGAGAGAAATAGATAGCATACTATCCGTTTTGTTTATTTTATTTAGAAATAAACTTAGCTGGAAATGTGAATCAATTAGGATTCGAACTTGGGACCTCGGGTATTAATACCAAACCTTTTGCTGCTTGCGCTAGGGACGGTCAATACTTCTACACTCCTTTTGATTGAGAGAGAAGGAGAGAAAAGAAAAAAAAAGTAGAACACTTAATTTTATCTGGTTTGAAATGAAACTAGAGGAAAGAAAGGAAGAGAAACGAAGAGAAATGGACAGAAAATGACCTCTATAATGGTAAAGTTTTTTTGCAAAAATATATGAAACTTATCTCGACTATCATCTATTTTTTATCTGACTATTTAATCTTTAAAAACTTTAATTTTGCTATTTAACCTTTTACTCTATTAGATTTAAGCAAGTTAGTAACTCTTTAACTTCAAAATTAGAATGCATCTTTTGTCTTTACGAATTTAATTGGTAGATTTATGCAATTAGTGTAATTATAAATTTATTATAGTAAACAATTTGTTTAAATTTTATATCGGAAAAGCGCCCAACCTGGCTTCCTACCATTTCAGACATGTCTCGACTCAACCTACCTTCCAACCACAAAGTAAGATGTTGATCCATTTAAGCCAACAACAAGTTAGGAAAAAAGAAAAAAAATGTGCTAAAAAGCGTGCTCGGACTTGGAGCCCTAAGAACGATTACTTCATCTGAAGTTGCAGGAAATAGCCCACAAAAGGAAATAATTTGGCCCAGATCTAAACTTTAAACCCAAAAGCAGGTTCAAAGTGCACTTAAGAGAGAGAGATCTAAAAATAGTGTACCAACAATTAGCTAGTTAAATCAAAATTAAAATCGTGCAATAAAACTCACGAAAATTCAACAATAAAGAAAATGCAATCTATATAACTCATATTGTGCAATAAAACTCACAAGAAAAATCAACAACAAAGGCAAAGTATTCCGGAGAAGATACTTTTACTCGAAAGACCTTGATTGTAAACGGGAGATAGAGACGGAAATATTAATAAGAAAATCGATTTTATGCTGTAGCTAATCGACCACTAATGATCTAAATGGCACTCTAATTAAGAAGGGGGATTTAAAATAAGGATAATTTCATTCGTACAGCTCCCTGTAAATATATTAAATAATAAATATATCCCTCCAAAGTTCAAATTATTAAATTTATTCTTTCAAAAGTCCAGTGACGTTCACATTTGCCCCTCTAGGAGAAGCTAGCTATCGGCACAACGGGACGCTAGTAGAAGGCTAAACAAGCTCACTAGACTCGGCCACATGATGGGCAATCTGGCTAGAAAGGAACAACTTTATTTTTTATTTTTTAGGATAGTTGTACGAATCCAGTTCAAGTCCTTTTTTTTGAGTATTTTGAATTTCATAAAGAATTGTTTTGAGTTATGTCACTAGTTGCTCTTCTCTGCCGCCATTCATGTAAATTTTTTTGCTCTCTCCCCTCTTTTGCTCCCCTCTCTCTCTCATCCTTACTCTATTTTCTCTTCTTTGGGATCAGGCCACGTTATTTCATTTATGTAGCTAAGTTTATTTTTTAATGAAAGAAGCAGATGGTTCTCCCTACTGTTTTCCCAAAAATAATAATAATAATCTTAACAAAGCTAACACAATGTTCATAAGTTTGTTTGCATCAGTTGAGTTTCTTCTTGCCAATGCTAGAGAAGCTGCAAATATAGAAATCACAGTAGTGGTAAATTCCCTGCTTTAAGTAGTTTCCTGATATGTCAAGATCATAACTAACATTACGAATTATTGAGAAGACTCTCGCGAGGTTCTACTAATGACACTATGCGAGAGAGAGAGAAGGCTCTCGCGCCATGGTTGGAGAGAGGAGAAGACCTGCAATGAGAAGGCGCCTATGATACGAGAGGAAAAGTGGACTGGTAAGGAGAAGGTGGTAGCCTCGATTTTGAAGCACTCGACGTCAACAGCGACCTCTCCCAGTGCACCCGGGGCAAGGACCGGCAGGTCTTGTGACCATATTACTGGCGGCCTGAACTCTGTGCTGGAGCAGAGGTTCCAACTCCTCAAGAGGCCCCTTGGAGTTACTGTGGATACCTACCTTCGACAACCCGAAGATGAAGGATGCTCCTCTTCCAAGAAGGTCCTCTGGGCGGACTTGGCTTCACTTGCATTAACTCAGCTCAATTACTTCATCTAATGCTCAAGCCTCTGTCAAGCCTAGGTCCGAGGACGAGCCACGGACCGTTGGTCATCTTGTGAGAAAGCGCACCACTGCCCCTCCTACTTATAAGAAGATGTACAGGGATGCGCTTCTCTCCCCCGCTCCTCCCGCTATTTCCCATCCCCGCTCCCTTCTGAGATCCCTCCCCAGTTTCGGCAGGCCATCCTTTGCCGACAAATGCCTTCGGTGCTTGGGTCGAGACCATAGAGTCTTTACTTGCCGCAATTCCATTCGGTGCAGAAGGTGCTTCAAATTAGGACACTTTGCTCGTTACTGCATGAATCAGTTGCCGATGAATGTTTACCGAGCAATGCGTGCTCGCCCAACCTACCTCAGCGCATTTGTCCCCCTCTCCGAAGATTTTTTCGCTCGCCAAAACCGCCCACACAATGCTGTCGTAATCGACGTGGCTTCCCCAGCTAACCTGGGCCATTTCCCCCAGGACACCATAGCCTTCGGCCTCGCCAATCGTTTTGGGGGATACCCATCGGATTTCCATGTCGCCCACTACAGCGAACGAGACTTCGTCATCTTCCTGCCAGAATGGGTACCTTGCGAGCAGCTCCTATGCAGGGAGATCCTTAGCTTGGGAGACCTTAAATTATGCTGCTATCCTTGGGACCCCTACAGAGGTGCTCGGCAGCCTTCGTTGACTTACAAAGCCTAGATACGACTGGTAAGCCTGCCTTACGAGTGCTGGAAATACAGAACTATAGCGGCTCTCGTCGGCGGCTTCAGTCATTTCATTAGGGCCGACAACTTCAGCACTCACATGGTTGACCTTACCGGCTACCTGTCACGGACTTAACGAATTTGCTCGCAAAAGCCCGTGCGGCGCTCGCCTTCCTTCGCGAAGTGAGCAAGCCTGCCTCTCTACTTGCTAAGTTAGGACCTCACTCGCCCTAGACTAAGTACAAGAGAGAGATAAGAAGAAAGCTCTTCTATTACTTCAACTTGGAGAATACAATAGTAGATTCTGAAATGAGAGGGATGGAGGCCACACTATTTATAGGCCACTCGCCGCCCATAGTGCAAATGAAAAGGTGCCAAGTGGCATGAAACTACAAGCCAAAAGGGGAGGCCAATAAGTACGCTACGGTCTCCCAAGAGTCATAGGAAATATGCTTAGAAACTCTAAGTACATTAATGGCTACCTAGAAACCCCAAGGGACTCTTGACTCCTCGGCATCCGCGCCAATCAGCCTCGAGATCCACGTAGAAGCTTCCAGAAGGTTCCAAGCCAAAACCTCCGTCAGATGTCCGCTTTGGAGATCGGGTGATTGCAAAGCGAAATCGCGGAGAAAATCTTTGTGCCGTGACATACCGCTGCCTTGTTGCTGTCAATCATCTTCATGATATTCCGGAGAACATAGAAATCTCTTTCGGAGACCTGTCGACTTCGGTGCTCATTCAGTTGGAAAGATAGGCCCACGACGAGAACGCTGGCCATGACAATCCCTCCCCAGAGGAGCGAACGGGCCAACACGACCCTCTCGCGAGACTCTCTGGAGTTGAAAGTCGTTCAGATGATTTTTCTAGAGGACGTCACTCCACAGCAGGCGACTCTTCCAACTCCGACGGCTCTTGAAATTCATCTGAAATTTGGGACAGAAGAAAGGCCATCGTCCCCAAGGATGCCCCGACCAGTCTTGACTCTCCCGTCCTGTCTCCGTCGCAGAGGCAGGCGCTCCCGGTTATCTCTAGCGCGCACCTGCTAAGGTCGGACAGGCGACTGCTGCCCGCCAACCTACGGTGGACCCCGCCGACCTCGGCTCGCGATGACACCTGTCCTCCGCCCCCCACGCCTCCTTCGAAGTCCCCGCCTCCTACGCCTCCTTCGGCGTCCCCTGACCGTCGCCGAACAGGGGACTAGTGCCGCCTGACCACTCAATCTTGGCGGTCGGACATGTGGCAGGCACGGCCTTCTAACCCTCCTTCAGCCGACTGCAGCGCGGCCGTCCCGCCGAAAAAACCCCTACTTTCAAATCTCCCGCCGGTTGGACTTTCCATTTTCGTGCCATCTGACAAAGAAGACGTGTGAAGTACATGCCCACCAGGCGGCCTCAACCTTCTTGCGCCCTCCCAGATGGACCTTGGCTCGCCCTTCGCCATTAATTCTTTTCTTCATGAAAGTGGAAGTTTCCAGGGTCACCCTAGGGGTAAACACCTAGCTATGGTTGACTCAAACGGTTTTTGGGGCTTTTTCAACTATACGAAGGATCTTTGGTTTAACTTCTGGGGATTCTGCCCATCAACCTTGGTTCCCGCCCGCAACCTACCTCTGTGGTGGACAGCTGTCCTCTAATCCGCACCCATCCCAGGTGGATTGAGTTCACAAGACTGGTTAACCATCTATTACCCTACTTTCGGGTCTAGCTCCCTGGGCTTCGGGCTAGTTTTCTCCCACCTTGGTCTGCCTAGCGGCTCGACCCTTCTTGTGGCCTCCAACTTGGGTCATCTGAAGGCCCGCTCTCGGATGTTGTTGGCTCTGCCACGGGTAGCCCATCTCACAGTGACGCGCGTTTTATCTCTCAAATTCTGAGTGTTTCGATAGTAGATGTCGCCAATTTATATGGACGAGACTTATTCAGACCGACGCCTGCTTATACGAATTTACTTGGAGTCGATCAACGCGAATCGCCCACTGCAACTGGTGGAATGTCCTCCCCCGTTGACGTCCAGGCTAGCCCGCCAAGGTCCAACAATAGGCTACACAAGACGCAGGTCTCAACGCTTTGCAGGGCAATGCGCAAGAAAGCGCTTCTGATTGAGGGTGAGGCGACCACTACTGGGACCTCGACGCGAAAGTAGACCACGAAAAAAGTGAAGGCGAAGAGCAACTCTGCAGGGTGAAACTATTCGATGCTGAAGTCAGGGAGCTCCAAAAGTTCCTAAGTGCTGAAACCTAAGTGTAGAAGTGTCTTCTGTGCCTGCAAAGTCCCTCGAGTGTCCTGTCTCTTTGTCCTTATGTTTAGCATCCTAAGTTGGAATGTACGAGGTCTAAATGACCCAGCTAAGCATCGATGTATCAAGTCTGTGTGTCCCATCTCTTCTACTCGATTGTCTGTTTTCAAGAAACTAAAGTAGATTCTATGCCCTACTCCTTTCTCCGCTCTTGCTGTAGATCTATCTTCGATATTGTGCCATTTTAACCCAGCAGCTGGGGCCTCTAGCGGGCTAATCATGTGTTGGAGCTCCAAACTTTTCTCTTCTAGCGAGGTCATTGTGCAGGAGCACTCGCTCACCCTTAATATGACTCACCTGGCTAGTGGAAAATCCTTTTACCTTACGAGCGTCTACGGGCCCCCAGCCTGGGGTGGAAAAGAAGACTTATGCTCCGAACTTCTCTCTCTCCGAAGGCCCTAACAACTGGGTCATTTGCGGAGATTTTAACTTCACCAGAAACCAGGCTGAAAGAAATGGAAACTCTTGGAGGACCAAAGCCATGGCCATGTTGTCGGATATCATCAAAAGCCTAGCAGCTATTGATCTTCCCCTATCCAGCCAGTGTTATACTTGGTCGAATATGCAACAAAGACCCACCCTAGCCAAACTCGACAGATTCCTTATCTCAACGGAATGGGATCTTTCTTTCCCATACTGTAAAGTCAAGACACTCCCTCGAACCACCTCCGACAATACCCCGATCCTTCTCACTACGGGGCATCCCCCCAAGCCGCGGAGGTTCAGATTCGAGCGGGTCTGGCTAACAAAGGAGAACTTTATCACAAAAGTTCCAATCTGGTGGAACGAAGTAGGCTCCAAGAACTCGACCATTCTCATCATAACTGCTAAGCTCAGGCACTGCAGAGCAAAAATTAAGGAATGGTGCAAGACGAATTTTCACAGTATTGCTTACTCTAAAAGGCGCCTGCAGGAGGATATCCAATCAATAGACCTGATGGAGGAGCAGCTAAATTTGCCACAATAAACCATAGATAAACGAGCAAACCTTAAAGTACAACTTCAGTCCATCCTAGAGAAAGAAGAAATACTTTGGAAAACTAGGGCCAAACAGCAATGGCTCAAGGAAGGCGATGGTAATACTAAATTTTTTCATGCAGTGGCTAATGGACGTAAACGCTTTAACTCGATCGAAGTCATAGAAAACGACACCAGGTCGGAAATCACCAATAAAGAACAAAAAAGATCCTATTTCTTTCACTCTTTTAAACGCTTATGTGGGTAGGCGGAAGAGCGACTTCAGTATGTTGGCGATTGGAGCAAGCTCTACCACTCTGCCAGACTGTCGAATCCGGATGATCTAACAACTGAGTTACTCTGGAGGAGGCAGCGATAAAGCCCCCGGACTAGACAGATTCCCACCCCTCTTCTTTCAAACCTTCTAGGAGTCCTTCAAGGGAGATATACTTAACATTTTCACTGAACTCCATGACAACAGACTATCTACCGGTCCACTTGATTATTCTTACATGTGTCTCATCCCTAAAAAAGAAGGTGCACGTAAGGCTATCGACTTCCGACCGATAAGCCTAATCAATGGAATGCAAAAGATCATCTCCAAAGTCCTCGACAATAGACTCACACCCATTCTGCCGTCCATTATTTCTCTATCGCAATCAGCTTTCCTCAAAGATCGGCTGCTGACTGACTCATTTGTCACCGCTTCGGAACTTATCAACTGGTGCTCAAAGTCTGGCAAGGAATGCGTAAGCATTAAGGCTGATGGACTTTTCTACAAAGTATACTTCGGTGGCTTGGATTTAGTGCTAAATGGTGGTCCTGGATTTAACAATATATCTGCAATGCCAAAATAGCCATTCTAATGAACGACACTACAAGAAAGTGGCTAAAAGCTAGAAAGAGTCTTAGACAAGGGAACCCTCTCTCCCCCTACCTGTTCATCTTGGTGTCCGATTGCTTGGCTAGGATGACCGAAATAGCTAGGAGTAACAACTTGATACACGAAATTGGCCTGTCTGCAGATTGCCAGACGGTGCTCACCCAATACGCCGACGACACTCTATTTTTCTGTGAGCCAAAAAAATTCATTATGCAGAACCTACAGTTTCTCTGGAAAACCTTCGTATGGGCCTCCGGCTTCAGGTTCAACAAGAACAAATCGAAACTTTACTACTTCGGTCCCAACACCCATAAAGAAGACAGGCTGGCCAACATTATAGGATGTAAAGTTGGAAATCTACTGTTTCGATATCTGGGCCTTCCTTTATATAATAAATATCTTCGCAAGGAGGACTGGAATGTGCTTATCAACCGCGCGCATTGAAGCGAGAATTGAAGAATGGAAAGCTAAGTTACTCTCCCTAGGGGGAAAGCTGACTCTTGTTAACTCGGTTCTCACCAATATGCCACTTTTCTATCTTTCTATGTTTAAAGCACCTCAATGGGTACTGCACCGCCTGGAAGCCCTAAGAAAAGCATTCTTTTGGAAAGGGTGTTCCAAAGTTTCCGGTGGCACTTGTCTAGTGAGTTGGAAAACAGTCTGCAAAAGTAAGGAAGAAGACGGGTTGGGGATTAAAGACCTGGACAACATGAATCTGGCTCTCTTAACCAAATGGTGGTGGCGCTTCTTCAATGAGCCACACCTGCGTTGGTGCAAATTGATTAGCACCCTCTATTATAAAAGACGAAGGCCGCTGCACGAGGGAAGAGGTTTTATACCTTACAGTGGTGGAAAGGTGTGATTAAATGCCGTGAGGTGTTTAAATGCGGAGCATCATACCAATTGGGGGACAGTAACAACATCAGACTGTGGCATGGTATCTGGATTGGTGAAACACCCCTCCACACCTTATTTCCAAACATCTTTGACAATATTCGGAATAAGGAGGTCATACTATCACAATGCTGGAATTCCAACGGATGGAGATGGCGATATATCTGCAGAGGTTACGCGGCGCCCCAATCACCCCAAAACCATAGACAACTTTCCCTGCTTAAAGACTTTCTACGTCATTGCAGCCCTACCAATCGCCCGGATCAACTAAAATGGGGGTGGACCTCCAACCATTTGTTTACGGTCAAATCCCTTTATAAATCACTCGACGATGCAGGTCAGAGAGACCCGACGAACGATCACATATGGAGACTCAACATTCCACTTAAAATCAAAATATTCATTTGGCTACTACTGCGCAAGAGACTTTCCACTACTGACAGATTACTAAATCGTGGGATGTATGTAGACGGACACTGTCTTCTGCGCACTTTCCATGGAAGATTGCGATCACTTATTCTGTTTTTGCGTGTTAGTCCGATTCCTAACCATCAAGCTGGGGGTTTCTATTGGGGATTCAAGGGATGCTCGGGACCTTTGGTCAAATACATCTATCACCTTCAACGCCATGAAGAGATCAAAAGCCCTAACCCTTCTAGCGGCAATTTGGTGCGTAGTATGGACAGAAAGAAATAATATTATCTTCAGCACGAAACCTTTCAATGTTACCCAAGCAATTGAGCGCATCTTACGCCTGGCGGACTCGTGGACACAGCTTGGTTGACCGCAACAGCTTACTGTTCTTCAGCTTAATTTTCTTCTCTCCCTCACCTTTTCTCTCCTTTTCCCCTTATCCTCTATCTCTATTCTGTTACATTACTGTTTTTGTCCCTGGAATTGCCTCGGAGGCCTTAGCTGCTTCCACCTTGTACGCTTAATTCATTTTGCTTAATGAACGATAGTTAGGTGCTTGCTACCTCTCTTCTCAAAAAAAAAAAGTATTCCTGATATTTATTCTATTATTAAATTAAACTATATAGGTTGGGTTTGTAGCAAAATTAATTAATTGGTTTTCAAATGTTGATATTCTAATGTATCGGAATGTGTTCTGATCTCCTTACCCTGGGTGTAAACGAGCCAAACACGAGCGAGCTGGGGTCGGCTCGTGTTCGGCTCGTTTATTAAACGAGCCAAACACGAGCTGGCTCGTTAAAGTATCGAGCCGAAAATTCAGCTCGTGTCGGCTCGTTTATTACGAGCCGAACACGAGCTGGCTCACGAGCTAGCCAACGAACAATAAATTAAAATGATTAAATTAAATATATATAAAAAATAAATTTATCAAATCTTATTCATTAGACTTTGATCTAATAGTTGAAACTTTACAATATAAATGAGTCTTTTTATAATTAAGATCGCATTTATATTTTTATTTTGCTAAAAATAAAATAATAAAAATATATATTATATATAATTATTTATTTATATATAAAAATATAAATTAAAAAATTATATAAATATAAAATATATGTATTCGAGCTGTTATCGGACGAACATGAGCGAGCTGACCCAACTCGTGTTCGGCTCGTTTATTAAACGAGCTGAAAAATCCAGCTGCTGTGTTCGGCTCGTTTACTAAACGGCGAGCATCTCGAGCTCATTTCGAGCCGAACACGAGCTAGCTCGCGAACAGCGAGCTGTGATTTAGCCATCCGTACTTTCCCCCTCTTATTTATTTAATTATTATTTATTTATTTATCTACTCTGATTGTGCTCTCGCCAATCTAGTATACTTTATAAGATTGTTGGTTTCTTTCCTTTTACCTTTCCAATAGGGGTCAGCATGACATATATATGTCGGGTCTGTTTGGCAAGCTGTGAGATGAAGTGTTATTGAAAAAGTCCAATAGAAAATAATATAGTGCATATTGTTAAAAAAAAAAAAAAAAAAAACTGTAGAGTATTTAGTTGATTCTATCCAAAAGAACTAGATAACTACTAAAAAAGCCAATTTTATCTGATAGAGATCTTAAGTGCTAAATAACATATTATTCTATAGGAACTGTTTGGAGGGTCTTTGATTATGCATTCTTTATCTAATTTTTTATAATTCACTGGTGATTCTTGTAAAGTATAAGAACTATTTCTGGTAAATTCTAATGGAACTTAATAGACAAGTATTTCATATGACTCTGCAAGCTATGATCTTTTGAAGTTCCTCAAAATTAGCTTCTCGGAGATATCCATCCTAGAAAAGAGTTGAAGCAAAAGTACAAAGAAAATATATTTCTCCACTTTGTAGTCTGAACGTCGCAATATATTTTATGGAAACAAATAAAATATTTTTCATTATACTTTTTCGCTGTACATAATGCGCGCATCTATCTTGAAATCGCAAATATGACATTAAAAGGGAAACAACTCATGCAATTAATGAATCTCATTTTTCTTCCGATGGAATAACAGAATAAACCGTTTTCGATGATAAAACAATTAAAATGTCCTAATCAAAAAAGAAAAGAAAAACAAAAACAAAAATGGCCAAAGGGCTAAAGGATCAAATTCAAAATGGCCTATAGCTAAGGAGGTCCTCAAACTTTTCTACAAAAAAAAAAAAAAGAAGAAGAAATGAGTGAAAAAAAGTCAAGGAACACCAAGTCAAAGAGACTTGAAATTAAGGCCCCAATCAAAACATATTTTCTTGTAACATGAAGCAGATTTTGTCACCAAAAGACACTCACATTGGAGAGGAGGACACAGGTCCAACATGGGAGTGGTACTATGTGTTGAAGATTTGTAGCCTCAAAACACATTTTTTCCACCCATTATAATGACATTTTTGCTTAAATCCAAGCCCATAAAATATTATTATTATTATAATAAAAAAAAAGGTAGGTTAATGTCACCTCTTATTATTGGGCAATTGAATTCAACTGGTGTACAAATGGTCTTCTCCTTTTATCTTGAGGTACTGAAGCATGCAGCATGAGGGAACTATATATTTTTTTTATGACCACTAAAGCATCATTTTAATTTTTTTTTATTTTTTTATGTACAAAATCTACATGGAAATATTGTAGAAGGGAATTCATTATAATAAAATTACTTTGAAAAAAGAATTTTACTTTGCAACCTTATATATATACAAGGTGTTTATTTAGCAACGAAAAATAAAAAACAAATCCCCTAGAGTTTATCTTTTATTTCGGACATATTTTAAATAAAATTTTATCTATCAGTCGACCAATCAGGATGTCTTGCAAGCTAGCCAATCATAACAATAAAAAGAAAAAATCACTTTCCTCGGCATATCAAATTATATAAAATTAATATTAAAAGAAAAGATAAGGCAACAAACAGAGCCTAATAGATTGCCTTCAAATATAGGCCATTTTGAGATAGCCACAAAAACTATATATTTTCTATTTGAGATCCCCTAAACATTGAATTTATTGGAATAAAGTAATTTTAGCTAAATAATTAAAATTTGTATCAAATTAATTGATAATTTTATTAAATTTAAAAGTTTAAATTGTTTTGTAGCAATAAATCTAGATAAATTAACTGCTAATAGCTAATTGAGAAATAAAATTTGAGCAATGCTAGACTATAGCTTTTTTTTTTTTAACTAAAACCAAGAAGGGTAGTAATTAAACACTAAAACCTTGGACGGGGGATTGTAGAGGTTACAACCCCTGAGGGTTGTAGACTTATATATTTTTAAATTTTAAAAGAAAATTTAAATTTCCCAGTATTTTTTAAATTTAAAAGTAAAATTTTAAATTTCCCCAAGGTTAGCTCATTTTTACTTTATCATTCATGATTTTTTTAAAAAAAAACTTTCACTTTGGTTTGGTTTTTTTTTGGTTTCTTTTTTCAATAAGAAGTTCATGTCAAGTAGGGTGATAAAATTAAAAGTTTTTTTAAAAAAACTTAAAATAGGATAGTAAAGAGAAAAATATGCTAAAACACAGGAGTGCAAAGAACAATTTTTTGAATCACGGATGACAAAGTAAAATGAGCTAAACCATTGAGGTGCAAACTACAACTTTTTAAACCACGGAATAGTAAAGTGAAAATGAGTTAAATCACATAAGAGTAATTTAAAATTTAACCAAAATTTAATAAAATTTCTAAACTAATTAACTATAAAAATTCAATTAAAAAAAAAAGTCAAAGTTAAAGGGTTGTCGATCAAAAAACCTAAGAATAATACTATCCGTCCGCTCTAATTAAATTAGGGTCCAAGATATACACTCTAGTCGTTGGGTGAATGGGGATCAACCCATTTGTCTTTTTAAGCTCTTTTCTTTTTCTTTTTTTTTAATTAAAAATTATTGAAATTTTGTGAATCATTAGATGGCCAAAGTGTACATAAGATGTACACTCTAAACAGGAGTATAGCTTTGTTTGAGATTACGAGGAGATTGCGTTTTATATGTACTGTAAGAAAGTACGACGAAAAAATATTCTGTTTGTTTTCGTATATAATATTACGTTCCGCATATCACGATGAGTCGATTATGATATATTTTCTATGAACCCTAAATCCATTTTATCTAACAGCGTCAGATAGATCTCAATACCAAACTAAGTCTATGCAA
Organism: Ananas comosus; assembly: GCF_001540865.1. NCBI lineage: Eukaryota > Viridiplantae > Streptophyta > Magnoliopsida > Poales > Bromeliaceae > Ananas > Ananas comosus. Next base: position 4,848,234 of record NC_033630.1, on the reverse strand, counting down.
GCAGCATTTGCCGAAAATTGAAGTTGAGGGGTCTATTTCATAATGACTATTGTTGAGGGGTAACTATACATTTTCTCCAAAATCAATTTAATCAAATATACAGGAGGGACCACCTAACTACGTGAATGTTCCCTCTCTTCCCTCTCTAACACGCACAGTTATTCTACGTAGCGATAATAACGTCCAACAGTACGTATTCCACGTAGTGATTATAACGTTCAACCATAGGTCTCCATGCTACGGGTAAGTACGAAAACAATTTTTAAAGAAAAATATCATTTCAGGATGAAATTATTATTATTATATTTTATTATACCTTTTGCCATTTTATACAGTACTTTATATATATATATATATATATATATAGTATTCAGTATGACTGCTATAACAAAAGCTTTTTTTTCACTACAAATTATTTTAAAATAGACTTTGCTATTAATTTTAATTTATAACTATCGACTCTTGTCAATTTGAACGAGTACGTAGAAACATAGCCCTTAGCAGGGGGAATCAAAATCACGATCATTGTGATTGAAAAAGCTTTGGATTTATTCTGCTACCATCTTATCTAAAAAACTAACACACATATCTATCATTTGTGTTTCTTAAAATTAATTTTCCTTCTCAGGAAAGAAAAGAAAAAGGGGGGAAATTGTCTAATTTAGTATCAAGTTGGACTAATGTTCAGTGAAGTTGGCCAAGTTGGACTTTGCCATGACTATAGGTAGTGTTCACCTACGCATATTTCCATCTTTCTTAAGTATAGTTTTAGACCTAGCTAGTTTTATACTGCCGTGGCTAAAAATGTTATTTTTGTATTATGAGACTTTCGAAGATCTGAAAGTATTTACAATTTTCTTTCCTAATATTTTAAAATTATAATTGCAACTACCATCAGAAAAACAATATAGTCATATATTTCTCCGGGTGGAGATTTTAGTACTATATTACCAAGCTAGACCCTAGTGTTTGTAAACCTTTCATAATATAAAAGGCAGTGCTTTTAGCAACTATATTACCAAACTAGGCCCCGGTGTTGCCAAACTATATCCATTTGCAAATACATAGATAACATGCATCTACATGAGCCCCGCAACTTGATATATACCTGGGTTGCACAAGTAACCCAGATAGAAAAGTCACAACAAAGGCAAACAAAGGGTAAAGTAAATATAGCCTCTTGTGTGTTCCAAACTCACCAATGGCCTAGAACCTCTATGGCATTTTCTCCTACACCCTAGCATCAGTCTACAACAAAAGAACCAAATCTCCTAATACAGTATATATTATCTTGTTTGCCTAATTATTGGCCTTATCTCTAACATCACTCACTGTAAATAGGAGAGCTTCCACTATTTTAGGTGTCTTATAACATCATATGTCTCTTTGATTTCCAACTTTTGACATATGAGATGATAATTAAAATTTGTTGTGTCTCAACATCAACATCACATGACACCAACTCAACTTTCTCCTGCTGCATGTGCTTTATATAAGCCTTTGGGTCCTCCATATTTTAGCCTAGCAACTGCATTAATTGCACTTTTGAAACTTGTGGCATAGAGATTGAATACATTTTTTTTTTTTTTTTTTTTAAATCCCGGTTATGGATTCGGAGTTTGGGGCTCGCGCAAAGGCTGAGTTGCCGTGCGCTGCGTGCCGGACGCTCCACCGCAAGTGCAGCCCCGACTGCTTGTTGGCTCCGTACTTCCCGGCCGACGAACCGGAGAAGTTTGCGAGTGTTCACAAGGTGTTTGGAGCAAGCAATGTGATCAAAATGCTTCAGGTGAGTGAGTGTTCCGTACAAGTACATATGTAGCTAATGCGGTGCTTAATGATTGCCTTTTCTTTTCTGCGAACCAAAATTCAATGCTTTCGATAACGTAAAATTCCGGTGCTCGAGTGAATCAGGTGGTGGAGGAGACGAGAAGAGAGGACGCGGTGCAAAGCATGGTGTACGAGGCCAACGCGAGGCTCCGAGATCCAGTTTACGGATGCACGAATGCGATTTCCTACTTGCAGAAGTGCTTGAAGGATCTTCAGAAGCAGCTTGAAGCTACCAGAGAACAGATCCTAGAGTCGCGAAAACAAAATGATCAGTTATTGGAAGTGTTGAGGGATGAGCCCTGCCACTACAGTTCAATCTATTTCCTCGCCGAAAACAATTATGTGTGCGGCACGAACAACTTCCTCTCGGACGACGTCGACCAGTTCGGGTTCTGCACGGATCGATGTCAGATGATTCTATGAACCTGCTGCTCAATCGATCTTAGCCCGTGCTGCATTTCAAGAGAAGGTCATATAGAAATTACAGAGAAATGGTTCAGTATGTTTAGTCCCAAATTTAATTACAGCATAGAAGAGTAGATCATCTCTAGTATTGTGCTTATACTAGAAGCACTTTTTTTGATTCAGAGCTAGCAAGATTTGTGTACTTCTCATTTCAAAAAGAGGAAAATGCTAAGCATTTTCAATTTCCTTTTCCGGTAAGAGGATCAGCCCATCATAGCATTGCTGTTATAAGGAACTGTCCTGTTCTGGTACTATGATATGTTTCCAGGTATTGAATGATTAGCCCATATCGGGCGCAAACCTAATTGAGCTAGCACTTGGCTGCACCAAGTAGTCCTATATTGATCCATTTTGATCAATCATGCGTAACGAAAACTAGACCAACTTATTCAAATTGCTGAATTATCTGTTGCAATCTTGATCCTCAATTCCATGTAGACCACATCAGTCGATGTTATTTCTTCTATATATTGTTTCTTTTCACGGACCAAATCAGTTGCAGTATAGCATTCTCGAGTAGCTGTATACAAACTAATTTACTTTGATCGACAACACCTACGAAGTATTTACTCATCCATTATAGCGCGGCAACGACGGAACCTACACTATCAAGATGTTAATTAACTACACTAACTAACCAACGGTTTGCTTTAAATCACCCAGAACAAAAATATGCAAGAAATTAGAGTAAAGTGAAGTAAAAAGAGAAAAAACCCAAGAACAATCACAACACGTGAATTCATGTGATTCACGCACACTGGGCTACATCGATAGGCATAGAGAAGATCAAATCGACTATCAAAATGAGAAGATTATAAGAATTGGTCAAAAATTACTACTCTATGACAATGGGTATACAAGCATCAAAAAGTAAAAAAAAAATTCTTTCTTGCCACACATCCTTTGGATTAGCCTCTTCCGATCCCGCAAATTCAACTTTGGAACGGCTCTCGGAATGCTTTCGATCAACCTTAAAGGCCTTGAATCAAGCAAGAAAAATAAGAAAGCACCTTCTTTAAACCAAATAGACTAATAGGTAAATTTAATATCACTAAGCCCAACATCCATTAAACAAATTTGAGAACAGAATTTCAGAGAGAAGGGAAATTAAGCTCACACATGATCACCTTAGAGTAGTAACCCTTGCTTTCTTGTGAAATTTTTTTCTATGAGCTAGTAACAACAAAATAAGGTTGATGCAAACAAAACTAGGAGGACAACACTTAAAAATGCTTGCACAAAAGCAAGAGAAAATTTGGTACCAGAAAAGAGACCTCCTAGGTTGAAGCATTTCTCTACTTCATGATTTAAAAGATTAATTAATGGCCACAGTGCAATTGGTATACCAAAGAATCATAAAACAACTAACATATTTTATTTGCAAAAGTTTGTGTAGTTAGTGAAGAATTTAACAAATTCTCCTACTTGACTAACTAGAATAAATCAAACGAAGACAATAAAAATTTTGCATACGTAATTGGAATCAAAGATTTAAGTACCGTGATATGGATTCGTGCCGAAAACTTACCTACACGGTATGGTATGGTGCGTGCCGAGTAACACCGATACGTGCCGGTCACAAAAAATAAATGTGTGCTGACACATAATGATATGAAACATTTATTTTTTTTAGCAAAAAAATATTCTAATTATTTATTACGTATCTTTATCAAATCTTTTAAACTTTATTAAAAAATAACTTACTAATTTTTTTAAAAAAGTGTTTTGAGCTAAGACTGGCGGTTTCCAGTTTCAGAGGTTTCGGCACTCCTAAGAATTGCATCTAATCACTTCCCAATCACACTTTCAACCAGAGGCAAATTGAGAAGCAAATATTTAGATTCGCGAAAGTGTGGTTGAAGTGCGAGGACTTTCGTCAAAAATTGGTTTATGGTGGAAGGATAGAAAGAATATACGTTTGGTGGTTGTAACATTCGTAGCTAAACTGAGACATTGTTGTCGTAGGATAAGGGAATGGTGTTCGATGAACTTTTTCGAATATTAGGAAAGCTATGGAGGTGATTTTGCCTCAAATTCAGATGATCGACGCAACAGAGGAGCTTCAGGACTTATCTCAGGACACTTTAAGCAAAAGAGAGGAGCTTAAAGATAAGCTCACTAGGATGTCAGATGACGAGAAATTGCTTTGGAAAAACCGCGCCAAGTAGGCATTGGTTGCGGGAGGGAGACGAAAATACAAAATTCTTCCACACTATTGCTAATGATAGAAGATGGTCCAACAAGATTGGTTTGCTTGAGGACTTTGGGAGAATATTGTACAAAGAAGAAGAGAAGCAGCAGTATTTCCAGAACAAATTCAAATACAGATTTGCTCTGAAAGATCATACACCAAATGCATTTGGGGACTAGAGCGAACTGTTTAGCGACAGACGTATCACAAACCCGGAACAACTAGCATTACCTTCACTTAGGAAGAGATCGAGAATGCTATTTTCCAATGAGGAGATAGGAGACAAAGCCCCGGCCGGGTCCTATTTGGTTCCCCGTATGATTCTACCGGATTTTTCTGGGAGCTACTTAAGAAAGATATTTGGAATATTTTTGAAGAGTTGTATGACGAGAGGCCTTTCAGCGATCCCATCGACTACTCGTAGTCCCATCGACTACTCATATATCTGCCTTTTATGATCAAACAATTTTGGACCTGTTAGTTTGTCCAATGGAGTACAAAGGATAATAAACAAGATTCTGGCCAAGCAGACTTGAAAAAATTATGCACAGACTTATTTCCACTTTCCAATCGGCATTTTTAAAGAAAAAACTCATCTCAGATTCTTTTGTAAGATCGCGCATTGGTGAAGTTCTGATGAAAAGTAGTGCGGATGGATTAAACAGTGTATTTGCGGAGCTAAGGTTGTAGTACTAGTCAATAGTGTGGCGACCAAGTGGATCAAGATGAAAAGAGAGGTGCGTCAGGGCGATTCCCAAACTCCTTTCCTTTTTTTGTTAGTGGCTGAGTGTTAGCAAGAATGTCAAACAGGGCAATCCAAGCACAATCTGATTGAAGGGATTGGTCCCGCAGTAGAGAGTAAGGCGTCGCTTATCAAGTTCGTAGATGACATGTTCTTCTTTTTGTGAGCCAAGAAGAAGTACATGTCGAATCTTTTTTTTTTTTCTTTTTTTTTTTTTTGAGAGAGAGATAGGTAGCACGGTACCTGTTTCGTTTATTTCATTTAGAAATAAACTTAGCTAGAAATGTGAATCAATTAGGATTCGAACTTAGGTCTCGGATACCAACCATCAAACCCTTTGCCACTTGCTCTAGAGACGATTGGTAGTACATGTGGAATCTTAATTAGATTTATGTAGAGTTTATTAAAATGAGCCTCGGAGATAGGGATCATTAAGTTAAATTCATAGGTTTCCTACTCGGAGCGTAAAGATGATAAAGAAGAGAGGCTAGTGAATGGTTCCTAACTAAATATTTGGGGCTACCATTGACGAGTAGTACATGTTACAATCTTTTTATCCAGGATCATCATTTGCTACTTGTTACATCAATTTTTTTTTTAACTTAAATCTATTTGGGTTTGAGCAATTATACTAGTACACCCCAAAATAGTGTACACCTTACACTCCCTGTATGCACAAGTCATCGTATTTTGCTATTTATTTAGTGTATTTGTATTTTGCTATTTATTTAGTGTATTTTTATTTTATTACTTGCCTTTTAAATAGTTATATTAATTATTATATAATTTTATTTTTCATTTTGGAGAAAATTTCTGTGTGCCACTCTAAAAGAACATATTTATATGGATACCCCTATAAAAATTGAAATATCTTAAATGCTCCTATAGATATAAAAAAACTTTTAAAAATACCCTTCAAAATAATTTTTTGTCAAAATCTACAGTAACAGGCTAACAGCAACCAAAATACCAATTTTACCCTTTCATAATTGCCCTTTTAATTGTTCCAACTATTACTAATGAGGGGTTAATTTCATTTATACCTCTCTAAATGTTCAAAATATTATGAATATTCCTATAAATATGATTATAATACCCTTATAAATACTTACTGTTGAGCCAATTAGGCGCGAACAGGTGGTACGCCGGTATTCCCTTCAAAGGCATCAATCTGGCCGTGCACCAGGAAGCCGGAAAAGTTTTAAAGTGAACCGTCGCACCAATTGAAGGAAGTTACGGAAACCACAAGCAGTTGCATGCGGTTCCGATCGGCTGGAGGTGGTCTGGGATATTAGGAGATAGTGGCCGATCGTGTAGGAGCAATAACTGATCAAGGGGCGATCTATAAATAGGTCAATAACGCCCTAAAAAAGAGTCTTTTTCCCGATAAATAAAAGACCACCTTTATTTTCCTTGCATTTTCTCGCATTTTTTTAGGAGTAATCTACTTGTAATTTTACTGCTTTTATCTAGGAGTAGTTCTCTAAAGTAAATCTCTGGAGTCTGCATGCCCCACGGGCACCACTTCATTGTAAACTACATATCCGTTCTTGTACTTCCCATCAGTCAATCAATAGAAAGTCATTTTGGCTCTTCAAACCGACCAAATCTCATGTTGCTTTAGCCATTCAGCTCTTCTCCCGGCTTAGTTTCCGGCCTGCTCTGTACATTCGGCTCATTCCAGCCGAACCGAATAGATAGTAGTGGTTTTCGAACCCGGCTGGCTCGATCCCTCGCCAGCCGAATCGCTTGATCTGTCGACGGGCGCAAACTTCGAGGGTCACTATTCACAGCCGTTTCTCACCCCGACGCGCTTCCCGAGGAGGATCTTTAACCGGGTCAAGGATCGGGAAATCCGGCTACCAACACTTACTATCTTACAAATATATCCTCATCCTTAAGTTTCGTCTCTCCACGAAGCATCTATTTTTGATAGGTTATTATGAATAAATGAAAATATCCATTTTATCCTGAATTTTTTAAAATTATTTGATAGAGCACTTTAATATGATGAAATGTATAATAAGTAGACTTTCAAAGCTGCCTCACTAATGAATAGTTTAGATAAAGATACAAGTGTTCAATTTAAATACTGTTAAAATATTAATAAATATCAATTAGCCACTCTGTTGTCTAGTATATTTGCACTTCGCCACCCTTTATTATAAAATTTTATCAAATAATCTCAGTTTTTCTTTAAAATTTGTAAACAATATTAAATCATTTGACTGTAATTTAAAATCTAGTAAGCAATTTTATACTCTATAATTAATGACAAAACTTTGTCATTTTTTAGCTATTTATTATTTTCTCTCTCCCTTTTAAAAAAATTTAGAAACATTTAATAATATTGAATAAGATAGAAAAATTATTCTTTTAGAATATACAAATCTTACAGAAATTAATGTGAAAATCTAACTAATCAACTTTTAAAATTTTGAAACTTTCAAATTTGCAGGGTATTTATAAAATTTATAACTCTTACTAGTAATTGCAACATTTAGAAGGGCAATTATGAAAAGGGTAAATGTGAGACCCCAGTTAGTCCTATATATAAAATAATAGGGCTAAAATTTTTAATTCGGGTTAAACATTTTGGGTGGTGGCTTGGTCCAAGAGGTTAAAAGAGAAAAGTGTGTTAGAACGGGAGTAGTCTTAGCATTGGGTGAACTCCTGGAAAGTTGGGGCGTCATAGTAAAATTGGTATTTTGGTTACTGTTACTATGAATTTTAACAGAAATTTATTTTGAAGGGTATTTTTGAAAGTTTTTTATATTTAGAGGGATATCTAAGATATTTCAATTTTTATAGGGGTATCTATGTAAATATGTGCTTTTAGAGGGACACACAGGTAAATATATGTTTTTAAGAGGGACACACAGGAAATTTTCTCTATTTTTATTGTGTCATGCAGTAGTAAGCCGGAATAACGCCTCTGAAAGAAGGGCTTTCTTCCAAATACCTTATTAGAAAAGTCTTCATTATAACAGTCCAGCTACTATGCTATTAATAGTACGAAGCACTTGGTGCTACCAAGTTTTTCACCGTTAGATCTACCCTTTTGATCATTTTCACCCATTAGATCATACTATTCAGCCAATCACCCACTCAACCCTAGGGGGCCCACATCATCCTAACCACACATTTCTTAATCCAATGGCCAAAAACTTGGTAACACAAATGACTTGATGCTATTAATAGCATAGTAGCCTAGTCCTCATTATAATCAGAACTGAAAATTCACTAAATTTATATTAAAATAATCTTTTAAAAATTTAATTTTGTATTTGCTACAATGTGAAGACCTTGGATTGAATATTGTTATTTGCATATATACTAACTATGAGAGAGGAGACAATTTTCAACTTTGAGGTCCAACGGCAGTTCAGAAATTTTTTATAGTAGGATCAATATATAATATACTAATTATGTTTTTATATACTATAATAACTCAAAATAACTGCTATTCACAAACAAAGAAAATAAAATTCATCAGTGGAGAAAAACAAATAAAGATCCATGAACAAACATACTATTTTGCAACTCAATTAAAAAATTGGGTGAAAAAAGGTTTAGTGAGCGCCTAAATGGGATTGGATTTGTTCTTGAGTCTTTATAATACATTAATTAGATTAAATATGGTTGAAAAAGAATAGTATGGGATCACAAGAAGTGAAGAATTTTCTTTTAAAGAAAAAACTCTTACTACTTTTAAATACTATATATATAGAGAAGAGGATGAAACCCTTTCTATTGTTTGCATGGGCCCAAGCGTAGTGAGCCCACGTAAATTGAAGCGTTAATTTCGTACCGATCTCTATAAATATAGCAAATTACAAATATGTTCCTATATAGTTCAACTTTCATATATTGCCTCTACAAAATTCTAATATTTTCAAATATATTCCTTTGATTTATTACCATTAAAATATTATTTATTTTATAAGTGAAATGACCTTTTAGCCATCACAAATATGTTCCTTCAGTCCCAACTATTAATTAAAAGAGGGGTAAAAAGGTCAACTTACCTCATTAACTAATTAGGGTTAAGTATTTTACCTATGGTTAACTAATTTTTTCTAGCGGATCCTAACGGCACGGATATATTTGAAAATATTAGAACTTTTGCAGGAGCAATATATAAAAGTTGAACTTTGTAGGAATATATTTATAATTAACTATATTTATAGGAACCTATATAAAATTAATCTTAAATTGAAAGCAGGACCTCATAGTGGAATTAACTTTGGCCCTATTTAGGGCATGTTTGTTTTAACGTAAGTAGACTTGGGGTGGAAGTAGACTTTGGGTTGAAGTGAAGTTGGGGTGAAAATTATTTCACTTCTGCTGTTTGTTTCTAACTGTGGAAGTGCAGTTCTGCGAGTTTTGTTGTTTGTTTCATTAGAAATAGATGACGTAAAAAGTGTAACTCTTCATCCTCGGTATACTTAACCTCCGAAGTGATATCATTGTCTATTTTGTAACTTTGTGAATAATAAATTATAATAAATAAAAATTAATATAATTATATATGTATATAATTATATATATGTATAATTGTAAAATAAAATTTTTAAACATTTGATTATTTGTTTGCATATAAATTATAATAATACAACGAATAAAATTCTAAAGTTTAAAAATTATTAACATTTAACAAATTCATTTTTCATCATTTTCTAAATATATAAATTAAACAAAAAATATATTAAAACTTACCTAACCAAATTTGATCATATTTTAGACATACAATCAAAATAAAAAATTTAATTACTTCCACAATTGAATATATTTGGAGTTGGGTCTGGGACTCGGGAGAGGAAAGGATAGAGAAGAGAGTAACCCTAACATATTAATTCCTACTCTTGCCTCTTTTCACCTCACCGAAATTGACTTCGCCCCATGGGAGGGGAAAGTTAATTTCATTATTTTGGGTGAACTAAACTTTCGGGCGTAATAAAATTACGGTGAACCAAACAATGAAAGTGGTCTGTTTTCACCGAAAATTACTTCTCCCTTCCCACTTCCACCCCACTTCCGTGCAAACAAACAGGCGTGGAGTTAAGTTGACCCAAACTGGGATCAAAATGTGAAGGAAAAGGCTAATAAGACCTTTCGTTTGACCCCACTAACAAAATAGTGGATCCCACAAGAACTAGGGAGAGAAGAAGAAGAAGAAACCTTATAAAGGACATCAAGTTTAGCATCTAATACTCTTTTTTGAAAGAAAGATAGTATGGTACCTACATTGTTCATTTTTTTTTAAAAAAATGAAGTTTTAGTTGCAAATGTAAAACAATAGATTTTGAACTTAATTAGAATTTTGGATGCCAACATTAAGTTCTTTGTCACTTACGCTAAAGATATTCGGTAATTTAGTATCTAATCCTACTGATCGAATTAAAAGTTAAAACAAGTTATATTTCTTAATGAAATAAATGAAGCGGATAGCGTACTATCTATTTCTCAAAAAAAGAAAGTTAAAACAACTTAAGTAGCACAAAATTATGGTTGAGTGACCAAAACAATGGAATTTAGAATTGTTAAAAATATTCAACCACAACGTTCGATCGAATATTGTCTCTGAATTTAGATTGCACATTCGAACTTACAACTATTTTATTGGACTTACATCTAAATTGCGCCAAACAAGTCTTAGTTGACATTTTTCAATTAGATTTGCTCGCTCCAACTATTTTTATACATCCTAATCGCACATCATCCGCGTCAGGAGTAATAAACTTAAGTAACAACCATAAATCACATTCAATAGTTGAAGTTAATATTTGACAAATTGCCAATAAAAGAAGTGGATAAAAAAAAAAATGTAATCTTTATCATATTTCCACATAACAATAATAAGAATTCTTAGCTGAAACATATATGATCGGATTAAATTTGGTAAAGGATTTTGATATGCATCACATAAGGATACATTTTAAGTCAAATACGCATGCTTTCTACAGCTCGAGATTACTCTGTGCATAAAAAAATTTCTACGTATAGAAAAGAGTTGTATATAAACTACTTGTCTTAGAAGTCAAGTGGCGTGAAAAACTAATAGGAGGGACGAAAAATATGAGCACATTAATAACATTGATTCCAAAATATTAATATTACGATCACTGAACTATGCCTTCTATCCTTCAAAATATGAGTGCTTCTTTCTTAATAAAATCTTGTGTATGGCGTAGCCCACCACATTTGTCGTGGATTATTTATTATAACATATTCCATTATATATACTTTCGATCTTCGTAGCCTATTATCAATATTCTCTAGTTATTTTTCTAGAAAAATGAAGTTGAATGGTTGGATTAAGATTGTGAAATTGGATTGAAAAAATCTGATAGGACGGCTGTGATCGTGGTAAACTAGGCTTTACCAATAAGTTACTTAGTTATGATAAGTGAAAGATTAGTGCTTGGGGCTCATGACCTTGCTAGATTAGTTTACAAATATAATGCGATAATTTAGTAGGTTAGTTATTTCTATAGGGATGAACTTTCAAATATTCTCCATATAAAAATACATGCTTTGGTAGTGTTTTATATATGTAAATTCCCGCTATTTAATTTAAAACATCCACTTGTCCTAATTTGCCTTGTCAAATCATGTGGCCTTGAGATCCAATCCTAAGTTCATGCCACATTTATTTATTTATTTTTTAATAAAAATACATAGTATATGCTTATTTTAATCACTTCAAAATGTACTACTATTCTACTACCCATGTTCTCCCCACATCCAAACTATCCCTCAGATACAACACAATGACCTCCTCTTATATATGAATCATCAACGCAACCCCAACACTACTTTGAATCTCCCCATTTTCTCCCTAAAACCAAAAATAAAAAATAAAAAAATAAAAAAAAAAATAAAGAGAAAGAAAATTTTAAACTCATTAAAAACAAAAGAAAAAAAAAGAGAGAAAAAAGAAAGAGAAAAGAGCCGTTATGATCCCCGATCTCAACCACCCCATCCTCTACGCCTGCGTCGCCCACGGCGCCACCGTCCTCGCCGAGCTCGTCCCCGGAGGCGGCGGCGGAGGCGACGTCGCCGCCGTGGCGCGGCGGTGCTTGGCGGCGGCGCCGCCCTTCCACCGGGAGTACTCGCACACCGCCGGGGGCCGGATCTACGCCTTCGCCATGGCCGACCCCCTCGTCCTCTTCGCCATCGCCGACTCCTCCCTCGGCGCCCCCCGCGCCTTCCTCTTCCTCCGACGCCTCCGCCGCTCCACCGCCCGCGGCGGCGGCGCCGCCGCCGCGCCCCTCTCCCTCCAGTCGGAGCTCCGCCGCCTCGCGCTCGCCCTCCCCGACGAGGTCGACGACCCTCCCCCTCCCTCTCCCTCTCCCTCTCCTCCTCCCACACCCCCCTCGCCTCTCAACGAGACCAATAACGAGCCTCTGAAGACGGGGACGGGGGAGGAGGAGAAGAAGAAGAGGAAGAAGAAGAAGCAGAAGCAGCAGCAGCAGCAGCAGCATCCCTTGGACGGGGGCGATGGCGCGATGGAGATATCGGTGGCCGCCGACGCCGCCGATCCCCTGCCGAAGTCGATGCGCATTGCGTGGCGGCAGCACCTCCGCGCGATCCTCCTCATCGATCTCGCCGTCTGCGGCCTCCTCTTCGGGATCTGGATTTCGGTTTGCAAGGGGTTTCACTGCATCCGCCGGTAACCGCATTCTTTCCTTTCTCTCTTCTGTTCATTCTTGTGCATTTTTGAATTAATACTTCTGCTTTTGGTATGTGAAAATTGTGATATGCAATTTAGTGTAGGAGCTCAACTAGTTCAGCAATTTTCGCCCGTATCATGCGTTCGAATTGTATTGTGTAGTTTGATACATGTAAAATTAAAACAATGGAATAATGGTAATATTTGCGAAGATCAATTTTGTGAAGTTCCTGGTTTTAGTTTTATTGCTGAAAAGTGCTTGCTCGTACATTTTGATAGTTGGGTTGGTGATGCACTGTGAATAATTGATTATTCAGGTGATAGATTTTGTGCAAAGCATTTTGGTTCCGGCAAATGTGTTTAGCTGTAAGTTTTTTGGTAGTTTTGTGGAAGGAATTGTTACAAGCATTACTCAAGTTGACATTCTTGTTACGGATGTAATCTAGATCTGTTAATGTCGAATTACTAGCTAGCTAGCCTGGTGTTTTCTAATTTTACATCTAGTTTTCTGATTACTATTTGCTTAATAATATAATGAATTTTTGAGATGTTTACAAGAGTAAGGTAACTGTGGAAGAATATAAAGTTTCTATTGTACTGATTAGCTTTAAGTAACAGTGAAGAAATGGTGTGAAAAAAATCAGATAAGATGATTCGGACATGTTTAATGAAATGATTGAGAATATGTCTGATGTTTCTGTTGAAAAGTAGAAATGGTAAGTGAAGTTATAAGGCTTCTTGGTTTCGGTCAATGTCGAACAGAAAGGATAGGCCATTAGCTAGAACTGTTGATGCAGGTTAAAACCAGTCAAGGGTAATTTTAAAGCATCGGCTAGGAGTGGCCGAAGCAACTTATTCAGCTATTCTTCATGTATTATCATTCGTGCTGTCGTTTTCACCTTATTTTGATGCTACAATTGATGACAAAATGATGGTAGCTATGGATTTCATTAAATCAGTCCAAAGTGTCATTTCAATGTACCAAAATTTTGTTATTCCTTTTTTATGAAATGCCTTCGATTTTTTTATTTTTTGTTCTTTTTGATTGATATCCAAGCCAAAAATTCAAAAACAAAAGTTATCAAAATTGCTATTCTACAAACATGTGAAAACCAGGACTCCGAACCTTGACAGAGACTGTACTGGTGATGAGAAAAGCAATTTGGCTAGAAGACCCCACGAAGGGGAGAGGAAGATTAAAAAGCACATAGCTATGTGTAAACATATAAATGCCGTCTTATTTAGTTGCATTCCACTATACAGTGTATAGTAGAAAGAGGAGTGATATACAATGTGTCCATTTTAAGGTGAACCTAGTTAGGATTATACAACTGTTGGAAGAGACTGGAAGCTTTTATTGATCTATGGCCGTTGATGTATACTTGTCTTTGATCTTTTGTTTATACTTTGCCAAAAATGAGTTGTAGCTTGAACAAAACATCATGAACAGCAGGATCAGGTGATGCACTTTTCCTCTGCAGCCTCTTTAGAAGACAAAGCTCCTAACATTCTTGTCAAGGATCTGTGCTGTAATTTTCTTTTTGTCCATAGCAAGATCTTTGCTTTATTAAGTCACTTGGGTAAATTAACTATAAATGAGATTGTAGGACTCAGAGCAAAGTTAAATTCTGAAATTTTGAATACAAGAAAGTGCTTGGACTAGAATACCATTTAGCATGTATAGTTGCTTTGAAACATTTTAAGTGCAAAATAAGATGAATGACAATGAACCTCATACGATAAAGAAGCACTACAAGTATGTAGAATACTATGTATAGTCTAATATTATGGTGGGTAGGCCAACGGTACACACTATTCTGCGATTTTTCACTTACAAACAGTCATGGTGACAATGTAGACTTCTCAATATCTCCCACTTAAATGTCTTTAATTTTTATTGCTTACTACGACTGGTATTTCATTTGGTTTTACTATATTAGGCAAACTAGACTTTCCAACTTAGTAATTCTCGTAGGAGCAAATCGGCCAGTAGCAATACTTGTTTGCTTATAGGAAACTAGATCATGTGCATTCCCTGCATGTGTTTCCAAATGATTATGTGATTTTGTGGCAGATCGATAAATAGGTAGTTGAACAAAGGTTGTGAGATAAATCCGAAACAAGTTGATCCATCATGCACTTCAGAACTTTGTGGATTATTTTACTTGAAATTACTAAGATAACTTTGATAATTCAAAATCTTATTAATTATATGCTCTCTAACCATTTCGATCTGGTTGTTAAAATACCCAAAAAAAAAAAAAAAGCAAAAAAAGCAAAAGAAGCTTTGAGAAGTCTAGAATTATAAATTAATATCTCCAGGAGAATTTGCTACTTGATTGCCACATCACTGATCCTGAGATGTTCCCTGTATGATTTGCTTCAACCTGATGTATTGATGTACTTTAAACTCCGTCATGCCAGTTTTTTTTTTTTTTTAAGTGTGTGGGTACTCGTATGATTTGCTTCGACCTTTATTTTAAGGAAACTCTTCTTTGACGGCATTTCTGATTTCTTTCTTCTGCACTTTAGCATTCGGTTATTGCTTTTAGATAATCTTGGTTCCTCAAGTTTGATTCCCCTTTTTATCTCTCTTCAATCATCTTTTAATTGATTTATATGTGTGTACCGATAATGTGCATTTAGTTGACATTTTTACTGGTGTTTCAACTTTGTTTTCCATCTCCTGATTCATATAAAATGATCCAAAGGCCTAGGTTCATGCATCATATGTCTACAATCTCAATATTCTTATTAAGTCTCTGTTGACTATTAGAACTACCAACTTTGCTCTTTGCAATTCGTTGAATCTCCAAGTCTTACATCGCCGCGTGAAAAACTT
The DNA here is from genome assembly GCF_001540865.1 of Ananas comosus. Taxonomy (NCBI): domain Eukaryota; kingdom Viridiplantae; phylum Streptophyta; class Magnoliopsida; order Poales; family Bromeliaceae; genus Ananas; species Ananas comosus. The sequence continues at coordinate 4,832,492 of NC_033630.1, read as the reverse complement.
GATATTTGGGAATAAACAAAGCATCAGTTTCTCAGAACAGAGTTGCTGCTGTTTGAGTAGTGTCATCAGGAGCGCAACATTAAAATATCCCTAGCTGACCGACCGTTCCTAGAGCAAGTGGCAAAGGACTGAATGGTTGGTACCCGAGACCTAAGTTCGAATCCTAGTTGATTTACATTTCCAGCTAAGTTTATTTCTAAATGAAATAAACGAAGTGGGTAGCGTGCTACCTATCTCTCAAAAAAATAGATAAATAAATAAAATAAAATATCCCCAGCTGTGTCTTTGATGCTCAGAATCTCATATCTGTTTTCTGTTATAGCAATGGCTCTAGACTTCTTTTCTTTTCTTTTCTGTTTCCGAACTCCTTACTAAAGACAACTCTTACCAAAAACAGAAATAAAAGCAGGGCCAAATGGGCTTTTCCAATTTTATATATATATATATATATATAGAGTGGAGCTAGAATACTCACAAAAGCACCAAATGAGTGGTGCTTTAGAGCTTTTAGCTCTTGGATGGAGAGATGTAGGGTTGAGATGATGTTGGTAGGTGGAATAGTGTTTGATCTAAGGGATTTTAGTAATTAAGGAGTGGATCTAAGGGTTAGAAACTTAGAAGCACCAAATGGATGGTGCTTCTAAAAATATCCTAGCTCAACTATATATATATATATATATATATATACCCAACATAGAATTGGAAAATGTTGCTTGTACACTCCAAAAGGGTGTATGATTTACACCTCTCCATCAGGGTTCACAATTTCTTTTTTGAATTTTAGTATTTTTAATTAAAAAGGTTGACAAGTTAAGGGTCAACTTTTGCCCTTAGATGGGATGTTAAATTTATACTCCAATTTTAGATGTACTAGTAAAATTACTTAATAGAATTAGAAGCAAAGCCAAACATGATTTTGCTTTTGGTTTCATGTCTGGCAGACTCTTGTTAAATTATGTAAGATAACAATTATTCTCATCGCTTAAGGTGGTAGAAAACGGTATTTTTATATTTTTTATATTTAATACTCCTCTTACGCTTCAGCTCGAAACTCTTTGATAGACCCATGACGTTGACTTGAATTAAATAGAAAGAAATCAATTATATTAGGAGTTTGACGTGACTCGAATATAGGATCTTCCGCTCTGGTATCATGTTAAATTGTGTGAAACCATCTTTATTCTCAAGTAACTACAAAGAATGGTTTTTATATTTTTTATATTTAACACCTCTCACAAGAGATTGATGAATGAAAAAAAAAAAAAGAATGAAAATTTGTGTGAAACCATCTTTATTCTCAAGTAACTACAAAGAATGGTTTTTATATTTTTTATATTTAACACCTCTCACAAGAGATTGATGAATGAAAAGAGAGAGAAAAAAAGGAGCTTCCAAGCATCAAAGGTAGAAGCTCAAATTTGGTGCATTTGATTTTTGACTCAGAAAAAAATTGCTGAGGATATTTTGATATTGCGTTTCTTAAAACAATACTACTCAAATAACACTATACATACGGAACAAATTTGCTTGCACCCATTGTTATGCTTTCACTATAGCCCATAGGGAGACAGCATAGAGCCTGTTTGGCCCAACCCCTTATTGAACAGCCTTTATAGAAGCTTGAAATAGCTTTCCTTTAAAAGTTCATAATAATTCTGGTTTGAGTTCCATTTATGGAAGCATTGGATATAAATTTTCTTCTTTTTTTTTTCTCTCTCTCTCAACTGAATAATCATGTCCATAGGCTACAATACAATACATTATTTAGTCAAAATATTAATATAATATATAGAACAATATTATTTCATTATAATAACATAATTTACGACAATACATTATTTAGTCATATCATATTATAAAAAATTATACTATGTTGTACTATATTATATTGTAATTATAATACTAGTATAATACAACATAACATATATGATATAGTAAATTGAATGCACGTGAAAACCGCATTCTTCGTTGTTCGTCTAGCGCTCAAATAAGAAAGAAGAATAATAATTTCTCTTGATGCAAAATTAAAGTTCGCTGACCAAAAATGCTCTCCATAGATAAGTTAAATGACTAGTTGGAGTTTTGAGAGAAAGGATGTATCACTTTGCGGTTTTATTTTTCTTATTTTATTATCTCTTTCACTATCTTTTTTTTTTTTGTTAAATCAGTGGACAAAGTTAAAACAAAACGGTACTAAAGTGAATACTTGATAAACTTATGTGAGATATCTAAGATTTTTGTATATAATTTAACGAAATGTTAGCGGAAGAACTGACGAAAAGAGAAAAATAAAACCATAGGGAACTAAATTAATACACTTTAAACCACAGGATACTAAAATGAGAAAGTGCGAAACCACAGGGCAGTAAAAACAGTAGCCTGATGTAAAGCAGGATAAAACCTTAAGCACTTTATGCTGAAGAGCACAAAACCAACAAGAGAAGGTGGTTTGAGAAAGAATTGTACTTAACAATTAGCAAGTGGAGCAACACAATAGGCCTCAACCATTCTTTAGTAGTAAAAGATGCAAACCCTAGCTAGTAATAGACCCTACTACAGCTTCTTATAAGATCCCACTGGAGCTTAATGACAGGTTAATGGTCCCCTCTCTCTTTGAAAACACTAGAGTGAGCTACAAGGCATTTAAAATTAAGGGCAATTATTTATATATTTCTAAAAAATTTTTGACATTTTAATTTATCCCTCATAAAAGGATAATATTAAAAATATCTTTTTAATGTTCCAAATTATTTCAAATATACTCTTAGAGTTAAATTCTGTTAGTGAACTATTAGTAACGACCGTTATCTCTGTAAAATTATTATTTTGTCCTTTCAAATATACACTTCTACTGTTACCTACTTTTCTTATTTGTGCTTAATATCTATTTTTCTTATTTGCGCTTAATATAGAGGTAAAATAAGTATTATTAATTTTTTGTCTTTTCGAATATACCCTTCTACTATCACCAGCTTTATTTATTTGCCCTTAAGTTAAGGGCAAAAAAGTTATTTTAATTTTTTTTTTTAACTCAGGTACGTAAAAACTTATCCCGGGTCTTGCCTAAGATAACTTAGCTGGTAATAACAGCGGGGATATTTTTGAATAATGAAAAACTATACTAGGTGTATATTTGAAACAAAGACGAAAAGTAAGGATAAATTAAATATTTTAGATGTTTTCGAGGGTATATTAGATATTATCCTTTAAAGTTAGCTAGATGTATCTCCGTTTCATATATTTTGGTTGTAAAAATGTATAAAGCTTATCTGAGCTATAGACCATTTTAAATCTACTATATGATCTTAAAAAAAAATTAATTTTAGCATCCAATATTTTAATTTATTTAATTTAAGTCAGTCAATAGCACTTTGATTTTAAAATCTAAGCTAATTTTTATACTTTTAATAACTTTATATTTGCGAGAATTGTAGAAAATATATTAATTAAACCTGTAAAGTACAAAGATGCATTCAAATTTTAAAATCAAAATGCTATTGACTGACTCAAATCAATAAAATGAAAGATTGGACAGTAAAATTAAAATTTTGAAAAATTGAATTGTACTGTCTCTGGGGTTTAGTGGTCGGACTGACGGCAGCATCAGTGGCTTGTCGGCACTTCTGTAAAGTGTCGGGACGAGTCGGAGTCGTTTTGGCGCGAAATAGACACGAAAACGGACTCGGAGCTGTGAGAGTTGGAGTTCGGACACTAAAATCCGCAAAAGCAGGATTTTGAGTGTTGTGTATCGGTACTTGTGAGGAGTACCGATACCCCAGAGGTTTTACATGGATGAGTGCTCTCGGGTCATTTTTGTGTTGAGTACCGGTACCTATTGCTAAGTACCGGTACCAGGATTGAGTACCGGTACTGCATCGCACTAGTACCGGTACCCAGCATGTGGGTTTGCTCGCTGAGTGCCACGTACTGGTACCCAAGTTGAGTACCGATACTCCAAGTGGCAAATTGAGTTGGTAAAGGGTCTTTTGGTCATTTTTTTTGGCGATAAATCTAAACCGACCCCTATTATTCCCTCACTTGTGTTAGAAGCTTGGAGAGCACAATACGTTTCTCCACCTTCTCTCTCTCTCTCTGGCTCTCTTGCCTTTTCCTGTGTGATTTTGAGTCTCGATCTTAGGTTTGTTCATCTTGTCTTTGGAGGATTGTTCGCGCGCCGCGGGGGATTTTCGTGGAGTCGAGCTAGTGCGGGGTTTCGCCTATCGACTCCTAACTGGTGTTGGACGAGCATTTGAGGTAAGTTAATGTTTACCAAAATCATCGGAATTCCTCCTAAGTTGTAGAGTTGTCAGCATACATTTTCTTGTTTTGGCTAGTAGCTCAAATTCATGGATACGCATGGTTTTTATGGAATCTGAATTTGGAGCATAATCTACTGATGTTAGATAGGTTTTTAGATGCTGAACTGGAAATTGACTTAGGAGAAAACTCATTAAACCTACATCTGTCACTTTTCAAAAAATTAACAGAATTAGCTTCAGGAGCTGTTTTACTTTTGTATCACCGCTATTAGTGCGTTGTGGATATTTTATTACTGTAGGTTGAGATTATGCTCGTGCTGAGGAGCCGAACTCATTTTACAATAGAGTTTGGACTATTCCGCACTATTTGGTGCCTTCGGGGCGAACGGTGGACCCAGATGTTTACATCTTGTATCAGATTATGCCGAGGGCACGTGAGCTTCAATTGTTAGACTAGTTTGACCCATTTGCATTAACTATAACTTGTGTGAGCCTATTTGAACTCGATAGAGGCATGCTTGCATACTCGGTTGGATCGCTCCCACGAGTGCCGCTCCGTAGTGAGGTTTTACTTGCGTTGATGTCGCAGCAGTCCCGTTTGGAAAGTGTTCTTAGACCGGCCACCCTCGTTAAACCATTTGCATTGACTATAGCCTGTGTGAGCATTGACTATAGCCTGTGTTAGACCAGTTTGACCCAATTGGTGTCGCAGCAGTCCCGTTTGGGCAGTTTCTTGGACCGGCCACCCCCGTGGGTGGTGTGCGGTTTAGTTTGGATACAGGCTGGACGGGCCAGTTTGCAGTCCGTTGAGATTGGGTTAGTGTGTAGCTAGTGATGCGTTTCTATATCTACAGAGAGCATGGTTGGATAGCGGTAAAATAGTAGCATATAGCTGTAGAGTTTCTTCCAGCTTACTTTACTATCCTTTGCATACCTTACTGTAAACTTAGTGGATGGGCCGTTGGGGTCGGTGATGGTACCCACTGAGAACTACTCTATTTTGCAGTAGTTCTCACACCCAGTTGTTGTTACCTTTTTGCAGAGCCGTCCGTTGCTGCTGCTGTTGATTCTGACCGCGGTAAGGGAGTCGCGAGCTAGATCCCTACCTTTCCTGATCACTGTGCTTGAGGAGTACCCCCTTCAGAGGTAGTTTTGGGTTATTACCGTGTACATACAGTTATGTTTTGTTGTTCTTTGGATATTGTATGTACAGTGAGCTCCTTATGTTTTTATATAAGGGCAATTGCTTATATACCCCTGAAAAGTTTCCGACTTTCCGATTTACCCCTCTTAGAAGGCTAATATTGAAAATACCCTTTTTACATTCCAACCTATTTCTAATATACCCCTAGAGTTAAAATCTGTTAATTAACTCTGTTATCTCTGTAAAATTACTATTTTGCCCTTTCAAATATACGCTTCCACCATCACCGACTTTCTTATTTGTCCTTAAAGTCAGAGGCACAAAAAGTATTTTGACTTTTGGTCTTTTCAAATATACCCATCTACCGTCACTAACATTTCTTATTTGTCCTTAAGTTAAGGACAAAATTGGCATTTTAATTTTTTTTAATTGTGGTAGATATTTAACTCATGTTTAACCTAAGTTAACTTAACAGGAGATAACTGCGGAGGTATTTTGCAATAACGGTGGAACATATGAAGGGTATTTTAGAAAGAAAAAAAAAAGTAAGGGTAAATCGGATATTTCCAAACATATAAGGAGTATATAGGCAATTATCCCTTTTATATATATGTATGTTTCAGTTTTAGCAGCTCTATACTTCTGGTTGTACGTATGAGTTATTTACAGGTACAGGTATCGCTTCGTATACACGAAAAATTTCTATGTATACGGCAGAGTCTGTTGGCGTGCCCGGAAAAATGTGGTAATCCGGGGCGTGACATGAATAGCAGATTCAAAATGATTTATACTTCAGATAAATTTTGTATTTTTTTGATATATCTAGCTAGTGGTCGAAAGGTTCAAAACCAACAGTTAGAAATAAAAATCTCATAAAAAGTGATGATATGATACTAAAATTTTAAATCAAAAATTGATTTTATTTTATATAATGTAAAGAATTTTTTCTTCAAATTTTATGTGGTTTGGNTATATATATATATATATATATATATATATATATATATATATATATATATATATATATATATATGTTTATGAATCAGACAATGTTCTTTGTTGTAACAGGTTTTCAAAACTGATGATCTTTTAGATGTAGATGCAAACTCTCTACGATTTAAATGTTATGATCACATCTATTAAATTACATTGATTTTGAAACAATGATCATCAAATCTTTAGTGCAATACTCAAGAAAATAAAATAAATATTTTGTTACAAAAAAACAAAATATTTGATAAGTGAAAATTGATGCCTTCACATAGTGCACTAAAACCCAAGCAACGGAAATAATTAATTGATTAATTCATGGTAAGTTTGGTTCATTTATTTTCCTAGTTGAAATCCAGAACATAGCTCACTGTTGTCTCCACAATTATTTAAAGAGGCAGAGAAAGTCTTTATATATTACGCATTACCAATAAAATAAAATAAACTAAAATAAAATAAATATAACACCAATAGTGAAGTGGATCAGCTAACAAACAGATTTTATTGCAAAAGCCCCTCAATAATTTCTATTTGCTTTCTTTTCTTATTTACAATCACTAAACTTTTGGAAAAGCCTCTGCTTGGCCAACCTCACCCCGGTTTTAGCGCATTAGAAACTACAAAATGATAAATTTTACTAGAGTTAAGTTCATACAGATCCCTGCAAATTAATAAATTACAAATTTATTTCTATAAAATTCAACTTTAATAGGTTGTCCCTACAAAAGTGCTAATATTTTCAAATATGCCCATTTGGTTTATTACTGTTAAAGTATTATTTTATAAGTGAAATGATTTTTTTATCATCACAAATATGTTCCTCTAAAAATTTCAATTGTTAATTGAAGAGGGGTAAAAAGATCAATTTACTTCATTAATTAACTAGAGTTAAGTATTTTATCTATGCCTAACTAATTTTTTCTAGCGGATCCTAACGGTAGAGACATATTTAAAAGGGTTAATTGCATACACGTCCCTGCAAATATAGTGAATTGCAGAAATATTCCTGCAAAACGAAAATTTCATAAGTTATTCTTTCAAAAGTCCTAAATTATGCAGATATGTCCCTCTGGTTAACATCCGTTAATGAACTGTTTATTTGTTAACAGTTTTCTTGTAAAATGATTGTTTTGCCCTCACAAATTTATCCCTCCAAAAGTATTCCCTCTTCCTCTTCTCTTTCTCTTCCTCTTCCGGCCATCGGAGCGGACGGCGGCGGCGGCACGGGGTCGAGTTCGCCGGCAACAAAGAAGAGAGAAGAGAAAGAAGGAGAGGAAGAAGAAGAGGGAAGAGGAAGAAGGAGAGGAAGAGGGAGAGGGTTTGCCGCCACCACCGTCGCCGCATCTCCTTCCTTGCCGGCGACGAAGACGAGGGAAGAGGAAGAGGGAGAGGAAGAAGAAGGGCGTAGAGGAAGAGGGAGAGGAAGAGGGAGAGGGTTCGCCGTCTCGGCCGCTTCTTCTCCCTCGCCGGCGACGAAGAAAAGGGAAGAGAAAGAGGGAGAGGAAGAAGAAGGGGGAAGAGGAAGAGGGAAGAGGAAGAGGGAGAGGGCCGGGTTCGCCGCCACTGCCGCTGTCGCCGCATCTCCTCCCTCGCCGGCGATGAAGAAGAGGGAAGAGGAAGAGAAGTAAGAGGAAGAAGGATAAATCCGTCAATTCACATTATAATTAATCATGGTTAAGTATTTTAACCGTGGTTAACGAAATTTTCTAACCGACCTTAACGGCAAGGATATATCTGCATAAATTAGGACTTTTGTATGGACAACTTATGGAATTTTCGTTTTGCAGGAATATTTCTATAATTCACTATGTTTGTAGGGACGTGTATACAATTAACCCTATTTAAAAATATCGGAACTTTTTAAGGATAATATATAAAAATTGAACTTTGTAGGAATATATTTGCAATTCACTATATTTGCAAGGATCTGTATGAAATTAACCCATTTTACAAACCATCGGCGGCAAATTGCAATATTTTATTTGCTTATAATTTACATCTGGCTATCCTATGGTTTGTAAAACTTATTACCTTATTGCTTTATTTAGCAGTAAATATTTATAGCGTAATAAAGACAACACTATAGGTTATAACCCAAGAAATTGGATTTCACAAACTACAGTGTAGAAAAATGATATATTTGGCGAAACCAAAGGTGGCAAACAAAACACTTTACCAGCTTCTAATTTGTTGATCTTATAAAATTTAAATCATAACATATAGATCAATTTAGTTAATTAGTACCTATTACGACATAAATCAAGTTTTTTGGGTAGTATGGATTTTCGAGAACTTATTATATTTTTAGACTTATGTAGACTTGGATTGGATCAGATATTAATTTCTTATACACGTTATCCTAAATAAAAGAAAAAATGTTCTTTACATGTGCATCATGGAGCATGGATATTCTGATCGAACAGTGCTTGTAGATCCAAGATCGCAAATGCAAATTCAAGTACAAGAGTACTGAAACATGATCAGAAGCATCTAACTTAATTATGAAAATTGAAAGCATGATGTTTTCAGAAACATCATGAGATTGAAGTATCAGCTCATGCACGTAAGAGGTTCGGAGGATTAAAAATTAAGATTCCTTTGGTTGTTGCAGTGATTCAAAATTTTAAAGGAGATGGCCCACCAAGTGAAGTCATGTTTAATTAGTTCACCTCATATTTGCCTCATATTTTCAAAAATAAATCAATGAGAAAAATTGCTACAGAACTATCTGAAGTTTTTGCCTAATTAATTTGTAAACTATCATCTGAACTTTAAAACATTACAATTTATCATATACGCAATGATTGTGTTACAATTAATCGACCTCAAAGCCTCAGTTTTCATCAAATTGGTGAAGACACATGAATTCACTAGTCACTTCACTTACTCTCTGTCTGGATGTCAGAATAGGACATCATTTGGAGTGCATGAAGATCGCACTATGTACAATAAGAAAATATGATAAAAGAAAAGTTATTTTTTTTCGTACATAATATTGCATTGCGCATATCATAATAAGTCGATTACGATATATTTTCTATGGTACGTCCCACCAAAAACGAGGAGCATATCTTTATATACTTTCGTCTCAACAATCTATTTTACCTAATAATGTTAGATGCCCCTCAATACCAAAAGGGCTCTAAGTTATCTAGTGATAACTTGATCGATATAGTCTTGTTTGGATGCACATAGATTTTATTTGATTTACGTAAGAAATTTTTAATATTTCATAGATAAGGAGTGTGATCAATTGTCTCCTATGACATACAACATTCAGTTTTTAAGTCATTATTTCAATATAAAATCAATTACCTTGCAGGTAAAATATGTTAATATATATATCAAATCATGGATGTTGAAATCTTGTAAGGAGCAAAATTCAATCTTCTGATTTTCAGTCACACAAGAAAATCTTTATATTGAATAACTTACTATTTAATGCTTCATTCATCCTAACCGTATTTATGAGATTTTTTTGTGTGTGTGATTAAATTATTTTAGAAAAGCATACAAAATTTATGGAAATATTCCTCTAAAAAGTCTAACTAATTATATGGATAGTGTAAAACAATCAATAGATTATTAGTACAACAAAGTTTGATCCTACATGGAATCCATAGTGGACAATGTATAACACATTTTGCTAAGCTCTCCCATGATTAATTTAGTTAACAATAAATTTAGTTCTAGGATGTTGTTCATATATAGTTGCCTCAATAGTGCTACCAATTCCAAGCCCGTGCGGCACACGTCTGTCTCCCTGCTTACTAGTCTGTATCTACTCACCCAAAGACTTAATACGTACAAGAGATAGAAAATTTGAGAAATATTGTATTGCAACTCATTCCTAAGGAGTGGGGGAGGAGGCCACCCCACTCGCCACCCTAGCTATCAAATAAAAAGGCGTCAAAACTACATACACATCAAAGCAGGAGACTACGAGCTTCGGAGAAACTACATTAACTGTTCTCCTAAAACTCTAAGAGAGTTCCCTTGACTCTTGATACTCGTAGTAGAGAAGCTCAGCAAAACCTCGAACAATATTTTCATTTAGAGCTTGGGTGATTGTAAAGAAAAAATCAGGGAATCTGTGACAACGGGCTCTTAATAGTACTATATATAAAACTTAGGTTAAAAATGTAAGTGAGACCCATGAACCAATATGCTCCTATTATACTATTAATTGTACTTGTCAATCAGATCGATCCCTTCAGCAACAAAATGATGGGTATTGTCCTCGATGCCTTAGCAATTAATAATATATATATCATACGACGCCCATGAAAGTTAACACCCTTTCTAAGATTACGCAATCTTAAAACATTATACAGCATGCATCTGATCTTCACTCTAATTACTATAATTATCGCCGTCGCTTTTAATCAATTTCCTTCGCTTTTCTAAGCTCTCAAGACTCATCTATGGTCATCAACGGTTAAAGTAGTAAAAATTTCTATTTCTTTTTCGTTGAGGAGAGGCTAAATATTAAAAAGTTAACTGTGAATAAAATATTAATCAAAATATCATAAAGTTAAGAAGGTTATTCTAGAATTTTTTATATAAATACACTATTTAGGAGCTCAAAGAAGATCTCTTCTTATTTTAGGAGATTGTAGGGCACATTTATTTTTTAAAAGATTAATTGTACATTGGGCCCCAACATTTTCACTATTTTTTATTTTGGTCCCTGGTCACTATATTTTGTATATTTTTCATTTTAATCCCCAAAAATAAAATTTCAAAATTTTAAATTTAAATCCGAAAATAATCTTAAAATTAAAATCTTTATATATCTAACTATAATCTATAAATAAAATACATGAAAGAAAATTTAGAAATCAAATACTTTATTAATTTTATCTGTGGTGATGAAAATTAACGAGGGCTTTCTTTCATCGTCAACGACAATGATGAGGATGATACCGCAATACTACCAAAGATAGTGCTTTCACTGTCACGCCCCGGATGTCTCGTTCACCGGGCACGCCGACAAATCCGCCGTATACAAAGGAATTTTCCCTGTATACGAAGCGACAGCTATACCTGTAGATATACAATATTACAAACAGTAGCATAGAGCTGCTCAAATAAACAAAAGCTAAACAAACTGAGTTTCATATATATAGTCCAAATCCAAAATACAGAGTTACTCGCACTGGCGAGTTAAGTAAGCTATGTACATAAACTCAGACAAAACATCTACCTGCAGTAGGGGTGTCTCTAGCTCAGCTCGTCGGGTAGGGCTCTAACTCGCGACGCCCTTGCCTCGATCCTGATCCTCGGAAGGCGCAGCAGCCGAAACCTGTGGCTCTGCAAAACAGGGGTAACAACTGGGCGTGAGAACTACTGTAAAAAAATAAGTAGTCCTCAGTGGGTACTGCCCAAAACAACACCGGTCCACCCACAAAGTCTACAGAAAGGAGCAAGAGTAGTCGGAAAAGTAGGAAATAAACTCAACCGCTATAAATCACTACACTATCATGCTCTACACTGACCAACTGTAGGAAATGTCAAATCTGACCCAACCCAATCGGGACTGTAAACATACCCGTCCCTGGGACTGTGAATACACTCATCCCTGCCCCGTTGCGACTGTCCAGCTACCTCCATACTAACTGGTCTGTGGAGAGCAAGTCCAACTGGCATGAGCGACACCAACGCGAAAGCACAAAGCCTGACTCCGGAGTGGCACTCGTGGGCGCTACCCAACCGAGTATGCAGCGTATCTCTGTCGAGCTCAAACAGGCTCTGAAAAGCCAAAGTCAAGAAATCGACTCTAACTGGTCTAACCACAAACAAGTAACGTGCCCTCGACACAATCAGACGCCAAAAAGGCTATACGGGTCCACCGTCAACCTCAACGGCACCCTACAATCCGGAACAGCCTGAACGACCCTATAAAAATCCACTCGGCGTACCAGCACGAGCGTAAATGTATTCTAAACTACCTGGAGTACTCGTCTCGAGGATACTGCGACAGTACAATTTAATAACGGCTCCTAGAGCTAAATCAGGCAGTTTAATCAAGTGACAGGTCCAAATCGCAGGTTTTCTCCTAATTCAATTTCCAAGTCCAACATGTATAACCTATTCAATTTATTACCACATGCTCCAAATTCAGATATGAAATCTACCATATAATCCATAAATTTCGAGCTAAAAAAGGCTATACCAACAATCGAGATCTATACATGTCGACGATTAGAACTTAGGTGTCAAAACCGATGTAACCCACCTCAATAGCTAATCCCTGGCAGTGAAGGACTCCCTCAGGTGTAGAGCAACCTGCTGGGTCAACCGAAATCCGCCGAGTCCATAGTCGAGCTAACTCTACGCTCTACACAACACAAGTCATCGTTTCAGTCCAAAAATTGCAGCAGTGAGGTACAACAGAGATTCGTCCAAGCTAACCTTCACCAAATACAGCAAGTAAGGGCTTCGTGGATTTCTCTCGAAGTCCCGAATCCAACGAACCAAGCCCCGTCGAAATCCGATGCTCCTACGCCGAGTACAAGCTGAAATACCAACGGTCGACGGCGAAAAATAGCAAAACAGCACTTAAGCTCAAATTGATGATACTTGAAGCACTTGAAGCAATTGCAATGGAACGCTCACCTCGACAGCGACTAGCACCGGCGCGACGTCAAGATTCGCCCGGCCTCCTCGCAAAGCTCCGGCAATAACCGTATCCTCGAACGGCTCCGCGGCGCGACGTCGACGACGAACTCCGAACTCCACCCGAACTCCACCGTGCGCAAGAACCCAGCTAGAGAGAGAGAGAGGAGAAGAAGAAAAGCTCCTTCTCTCTGCTCTACACAAACTTAAATAGAGAGAGAGGAAAGGGTGATACAAACGAGGGAGATAAATTACCCAAATACCCTCTCACCTACCCTGGTGTACCGGTACACGGGCTCGCGTACCGATACACTAGCCAACCCGAGAGCAACCTGCGCGCAGCCTGCTGATGTGTACCGGTACACCTTGATGGTTGTACCGGTACAGCAAGCAGAAAACTGCTATTTTGCAGATTTCTTCGCTGAAAGTTGCCCTCACGTCGCACGGAGTCTGTTTTGCGTCTATTTGGCGCCAACGCGACTCAGACTTGTCCCGACACTCTACAAAGCTGTCGACAAGCCTCCACAGCTAAACACCAGGGATCTCACATCCTCCCCCACTACAAAAAGTTTCGTCCGCGAAACTGAAACGTACCTCTGCTCAGGCATTAAACAAATAGGGGTAGGCTTCCCTCATCACCGTCTCAGGCTCCCAAGTCGCCTCCCACTCCTCGTGATGGCTCCACTGCACTTTCACATACGGGATGACCCGGTTGCGCAATTCTTTCGTCTCTTGAGCAAGAATCCGCAACGGTCGCTCCTCGCATCTCAGATCCTCGCCAATCTCGAGTGGAGTGAAGTCAATCACGTGAGAGGGGTCGAAAACGTATCTCCTCAGTGCTGAGACGTGGAAAACATCGTGGATGTCAGCAAGTCGCGGAGGTAGAGCTATCCTATATGCAACCGGTCCGATACGCTCCAATACCTCGGAAGGGCCAACAAACCGTGGACTAAGCTTTCCACGTACTCCAAATCAGCGTATCCCTCTGGACGGCAAGACTTTGAGAAAAACATGATCTCCTACCTGAAACTCCAAGTCTCGTCTCCTGGTATCGGCGTAGCTCCTCTGTCGGCTCTGTGCTGTCAAAAGGTGTCGTCGAACGACTCTCACCTTTTCCTCAGCTGGTCATTCAACGTTAAAGTAGTAAATAATTCATTTGCTTTTTCGGTTGATGCAAGCATAAATTATTAAAAGTGTAACTATGAATAAATATGATATCAAAATATCATCAAAGTTAAGAAGTTATTCTAGAATTTTTTATATAAAATACACTATTTAAGGAGCTCAAAGAAGATCTCTTCTTATTTTCAGAGATTGTAGGGCATGCATTATTTTAAAAGATTACATTGTAGCATTGGGCCCAACATTTCACTATTTTTTTAAATTTTAGGTCCCTGGATCACCTATATTTTATATTTTTCATTTAATCCCCAAAATATATTTCAAATTTTAAATTTTATATATCCGATATATATAATTGTAAATTAAATCTTTATATATCTAACTAAATCTATAATATAATAATATCATTAAAGAATATTCTAGAAATCAAATACTTATTAATTTTATCTGTGGTGAATGGAAATTAACAGAGGGCTTTTCTTTCATCGTCAACGACAATGATTAGGACTGATAACTGCAATACTACCAACGATATGCTTTCACATGTCGACCGCCGATGTCTCGTTCACTCGGCACTCCGAGCAAATCCCGTATACAAAGGAATTTCCTGTATACGAAGCGACCCTATACCTGTAATATACAATATTACATAACAGTAGCATAGGAGCTGCTCAACATAAACAAAAGTCTAAACAAAATGAGTTCATAAATATATAGTCCATAATCCAAAAATACAAGTTTACTCGCACTGGCGAGTTAATTAAGCTAGCTACATAAACTCAGAAAGCAAATAATCTCCACTGCAGTAGGGGTGTCTCTAGCTCAGCTCGTCGGTAGTGGCTCTAATCGCATTAAAACATTATACAGCATGCATCTGATCTTCACTCTAATTACTATAATTATCGTCGTCGCTTTTAATCAATTTCCTTCGCTTTTCTGGCTCTCAAGACTCATCTATGGTCATCAACAGTTAAAGCAGTAAAAATTTCTATTTCTTTTTCGTTGAGGAGAGACTAAATATTAAAAAGTTAACTGTGAATAAAATATTAATCAAAATATCATAAAGTTAAGAAGGTTATCCTAGAATTTTTTTTATAAATACACTATTTAGGAGCTCAAAGAAGATCTCTTCTTATTTTAGGAGATTGTGGGGCACATTTATTTCTTAAAAGATTAATTGTACATTGGGCCCCAACATTTTCACTATTTTTTATTTTGGTCCCTGATCGCTATATTTTGTATATTTTTCACTTTAATCCCCAAAAATAAAATTTCAAAATTTTAAATTTAAATCCGAAAATAATCTTAAAATTAAAATCTTTATATATCTAACTATAATCTATAAATAAAATACATGAAAGAAAATTTAGAAATCAAATACTTTATTAATTTTATCTGTGGTGATGAAAATTAACGAGGGCTTTCTTTCATCGTCAGCGACAATGATGAGGATGATACCGCAATACTACCAAAGATAGTGCTTTCACTCTAATTAATTTTTTATATTATTTTATTTGTAAATTTTACACTAATGATAATAGAAAAAATATTACATATTTTTTTAATATTAGAACGAGCTTTTCTTTTATTTTAAACTGGTTTATTTATTTTAGTTATTTGATTTAGATACTTTCAGAAAAAAAAAATAATATATTTTGGTTTTAGTTTTTAACTTTTAATTGTTCAATACTGCTCGCCACATCGTGCGAATTCTTTAACTAGTCTATATCTATCTTTGAACTGAGGAACCAAAGATGGTACGGCAGGCCTCTCCGTGATTGGCGCGATCGGCGCGAGTGGGCAGGCGGGCGGGCGGCGGGCCTCGGCGCGGGGCTGGCGCGGGCAAACGGGCGCGAGCAGGGGCAGGTGGGCAAGCGGGCACCGGCGTAGATGGGGGATGCGAGCTGGCGCGGGCGAGCGAGCATCGGCGCGGATGCGAGCCGACGCAATCGCGAGCTTATGCGGGGCGATATTTTTCCTTTTTTTTCCCCCTTTGAATGTGTTGGGTTTGAGGCCTGGTTGTTGACCTACTTCTCTCACGCATCTAATCACGAAGACATCTTTCCTTTTCCGCTCTTGCTCCTTTCACTGTCCACTCTCGCTCCTTATTATTTTATCATCCTCTTCCTTTGCTCTCGCACTTCGCTCTGCTCTCGCTCCTCATTAATGGCAGCCGGGTTGGTCGCGTCATGCTGGGGGTCCGATCTCGGTTAGGATCGTCGGCGGCATGGCGGGCGAGTTGGTCGCGTCATGCTGACGTCCTCGCTTCGCAGCCGGACGGCGGTCTCTTCTATCCCTTCTGCACCTTCCGTACGTGTTTTGGACGGGTGGCGGTCCCTTCTCTCCCCTCTGGATCCTCCGTTGGTGTGTCAGCGGGCATGGCGGGCGGGATAGATGCGTCATGCTGATGTCCTTCCCCGGCATGGTGGGCGGCATGGACGCGTCGTATCCGTCACTCCTCTTCGTGTGGTTATGTTGATCCGAGGAGGTAGGTCGTCAGGTGGTATCTTCCCTCCTCACTGCATCCTCTGTACGGGCGTTAGCCGACATGGCGGGCGGCATGGACGCGTCGTATCTTCCCTCCTCTGTTTCTGGTAAGTTGTGTCCTACCGATGGTTCAAGCTCGAGTTGAGTTAGGGGTGGCGCATCGTGCGTTTGCCCATCCCTTCTCTTCATGTGGTTACGTTAATCCGAGGAGGCAGGTCGTTGGGTTAGTTGATCGCAGTCGACCCTGCCGTACGCCCTGACCTCCTCCCCTACCTACCCCTCCCCCTCCCCCCCCATGTCCTCCATCCCTTTTTCCATTTCCCCTGCGGCCTTTGTTCGATTGCTTATAAATACAGGGAATTTGTTGCTTTTCATGTGCTTTTCCCCTTCAGTTTTCTTCTTATATCCTCTATCCTCTACCCTCTAGCGTATATCCTCTATTGCTTTGGGGTTCGATTATGGGTTCGGTGTTGTCGGTTTTCTATCGAAGGGCTAAGAAAGATGGGACTTTTGTTTGGAAGGCATTTCATTCCTGTGGGTTCTCTTGTAGGGTGCTAAGAAAATTGCAACATTTGTTCGCTGAAGACTTTGTTGTTGTGGGTTATGGTATCGTAGCTGAAATCTGGTTTTTGTTCAAGTTTTTTGATTTTTTTTCATTTTTATCTGTTTTGCTGATTTATTTCTCCTTGCGTTTTGTTTTTTTGTGAACTGTTTTGCTACAGTTATGGCATCGGTAGTTGTTACAGTATGTTTTCGTGAAATGTTACTCGATGTGTGCCAAAAGTATTCGCTCCCGTCTCCGAGGTATGGTATCCCAGTTGGAAGTGATGGATTGATTAGTGTTTATGTAGAAGTTGAGATTCCTAGAGGTGACTCTATTGTTGAGACTGTTAGAATTTGGGGCAGTCCCTTCTTGGATGCTGATCAATCTGAGAAGGATGCCGCTCGGCGCCCTGTCGCAAAATTGCGTGACGAGTATGCTTTTGAGGTTAAAGATGCAAATTTGGAGGATAAAAAATTTTACGAGAATTTATATACTTGGCTTTCGGTAGACCATACTGTGGTCTGTGAAAAATATAAGCATCTAAAAATTGACTACAATTTGTTAAAGGGTTATTATAATGATCTTATGTCTGAGAAAGAGCTCTTAATTGCTGAGAGGCGTGAGCTCATAGGAAACATAGAAAAGTGTTCTGAGGTCTTTCGGCGGCCTAGCATTCGTGTCGTTCGCCCTGCGAGCAATGGGGACGAGTCTGGTGAAGATCCGGCGACGCACTCGGGTTATAGGGATTGAAGATCTTTCGTTGTTACTTTATTTTGGCGTTTCTCCGAGGTTTTGGGTTTGTAATTAGGAAAAAAGCTCTTGTGACTGCGTAGTCTGCTGGTTTAGTTTTTAGCAAGGCTTTTCAAGAAGAACTTTGTTAAGTTTATGTTGTGGGTTTTTGGTCTGGTGGAAAAAAAATAGTTCTTCCTGTACTGTATGATAATGTTATTACCTTTTTGGGTTTGATTTGCTATGCACAAAGCAGTTTCGGCTGCTTTTCTTAGGGCTTTAGGAGATAGGGTTTAGGCGGTACTCTACTGGTTTTATCCTATATGTAAGTTGCTGGTTTTAAGTCTGGTTTTAAATGATCAGTGGTTCTGTAAAAAATAAAATGTTGTGCTCTTGGTTTGTATGCCTTCCTTTTCTTTGATGATCAGATACTAAAACATTATTGCAGGCTAGACCTTCGGCAACTATTGCATGGAACTAATTCGTTGGTACATTGCAAATTAGATGGCCATTGGGCAACCGCTGCGCTGCGAATGTTGTTGCATATTGGATGGCTTATTTTTGCATTGGTGTTATAAAAGTTGTAATAAATTTAATATAGTATAAACTGTTGGTAATCTTTTGTCGTTACTTTGTTTTGACAGTTCTCAGAGGTTTTTTGGTTTGTACTTAGGAAAAAACTTCTGTGGTGGTATAGTATGCCGGTTTAATTTTTAGCAGGGTTTTTCAGGCAAGAACTTTGTAAGGTTTATGTTGGTACTTTGTTATGTTTTTACCTTTTGTCAGAATGTCATAATGTGTTGCATAACTATTTGCCGTGAAAATGCAGCTTTTTTTCCCCTCTCGAATCTTCTTCGATTTTGCAATGCATGAGGTTTTCCTGCATGCATGTGTAGTGCGATGTTTATATTGAATGGACATTAGTGCTGTTCCTTTCAAATATGAATTAGAACTATTTGTGATGCCTGCTTATTTTCTCACCTGTGTTCTTTTCCTGCATGTTGGAGTCGTACCTTTTTTAGCTTTTATTCCTTAGTAAATTTGAGCCTGTAATTTTTTTTTTCGAATTGTTTCCCTAATTGTTTTTTTAGTTCTAAACTTATAGTGACATTTTTTCTTTTAGTTTTGTTTATCCTTTTGAATTTTATAATTGGCTTATGTTTTGTGACTTTCGGTTTTTTGTTTTCTTTTTTGGATACATGAATGAGAGTGTTGAGCCTGATCCTGTGTTGTTTATAATTAATAATTTTACAAAAATTGAACTTTCTAGAAAGACCATACTGTTATTGCCTATCGATATTGAAGTTCAGGAAATTAAGACTTTGTTAGTTTAGCTAGCTCATTGCACTTGATTTGATAATCAGTTTTTGTTCAAATCTTGCTGATGCTTACTAAGTTGAGATGTTTCCATGCATTTCTTTTATCTTGAGCCTTTGTGTAAAGCCACTTTTAGCGCACCCTCTATTGTAAGTATAACATATATGTCCAGATTTGGAGTAAATCTATATAAAAAATAGGACCAGATGATTTTATTACGTTGGGTGTTCTTATATTCTTATTTTTATATTTGAGTGGTTGGTTTATGAGTATTCTTTGAGGGAATTAAGACTTGGTTAGTTTAGCTAACTCTTTGCACTTGGTTGGATAATCAGTTTTGGTTCAAATCTTGCTGATGCTTGCCCGTAGTGCTTTTCTCTTGGTTGGATTCATGAGGCTCAAATGCTGCACCCGCGCCACGTACCTGTTCGCACCCATACCTCTGCCTCATTGCCACCTATTTTATATATAAATGGGTTCATATTTAGTTCTTAATTATAGTACAAATAATCTACCTTACATTAACTTTTATTGTTAATATTTATGCTGGGTTTTGATTCTATATACCTTCTATCCATCGTATTACGTTTCTTTTCTAAATAGTTTTAGTATTTTGATATGTTTTGAAAATTATACATTTCTAAAAAAATTATTCTTAATTTGCAAATAATTCAAATATTATCTTCCCGCAGCATCGCGCAGGTCCGTACCTAGTAAACTATGAATTGGGAATACCGTCAGATCCCCAATTCATGTACGGCAGCCCTCCTCTTAATTAGGGCACTCAGGTGGGGGCCACATTTTTTTTTCCCCTCTCTCTCACTCTCTATCTCTCTTTCTCTCTCACACACACTCTACACCTTTTTTTTTATTTTTTCGTCAACACCTTTTTCTTTTTCTTTTTGTCTACACCAAGTGTAAAATTTTATCGCATCAATAAATCCTATTTTTTAATAATCAATATAATAAAAATTAAAATTTTATCCAATAAATACAATCTATAATTAATAAAAAATATATATACAAAAATTAATAGATTCTTACCGTTATTCTATATCTATATCTATATCTATATAATCTTTGACTTTGGGAGACTATCACATCACTTTTCGCGGTGTGGCGGGCAGGGAGAAGGAGGGGCGAATCGGGGAGGGATGTATAAAAAGTCTAAATACAAAAACTACTAAATTTCTACTTCTATAATAAAATTTTATAATTACAGTATAAAATAACAGTTATATATCTGGTTGACTTATTTTTTATAAATAAGCAGTTGTTGTGGATCTTTTATTTTTTTGGTGGTGCGCTATTATATTCTCTTGCTATTTTAATTTGGCAATATTTTATATAATTTTAATTTTATTTAATACTACAAAATTTCTAAAATGAGTGTGCTTCATATAAAGTTAGCATAAAATATTGTATCTGATTTGTGAGAATGTATTTTCAATTTCGTGTATTGCTATATGTTTTCATATATTTATAAAATTATACATGTTTAAAAAAAATATTCTGAAAAATGACTGATTTATTATCTTCCCGTGCCATCGCGCGGGCCCTTACGTAGTCAATCTTAATATCGTGATTGATTCTCCATACGTTTTTACCGAAATTTTATATGGGATTAATGGTATGTCATGCTTCCATACTTATCGCTTGAAAGTGACGTCATTTGCATTCTAAATTTCAAATCTTTTTAGGGGTTGTTTGGTTTGATGTAATTATAAATAAAGTGTAGTTAAAAATAGGGTTAATTGCATAAACGTACCTGCAAACATGGTGAATTACAGATATATTCCTGCAAAGCTCAACTTTCATAAGTTATCCCTACAAAAGTCCTAATGTATTTACATATTTGAATACATTAGGACTTTTGCAGGGGTACCGAGCTCGTTTTACAGTTATGTGTAGACTGTTTCGTACTGTCGGGTGCCGTCGTGGTTGACGGTAGACCCAGATTTCTGTATCTTGCATCAAATTGTGCCAAGGGTACATGAGCTTTGGTTGTTAGACTAGTTTGACCCTGTTGCTTTGACTACAGCCTGTGAGAGCCTGATTGAGCTCAACAGAGACACGCTTGTATACTCGGTTGGGTTGCGCCCATGAGTGCCGCTCCGTTGTCTGGCTACCTTGCTTTGCGTTGATGTCGTAGTAGTCCGGTTTGGGCATTGCTCTCCACCGGCCGCCCTCGTGGTGGTGTACGGTGTAGCTTAAACAGGCGGGATGGGTGTATCACAGTCCCTAGTAAGATTAGGTCAGTGAGATGCATATTTATATTTACAGGTGGACGATGTTGGTTAGCGATAGTAGAGTGGCTTTTAGTTGTAGATTTCTTTCCATCTTTCCTTACTATCCTTTCCACATATTACTGTAGACTTAGTGGATGAGCCGTTCGGGTCGGTGGCGATACCCACTGAGGACTACTTGTTTTACAGTAGTTCTCACACCCAGTTGTTGACACCTTTTTGTAGAGCCTTCGTCTGCGGCTGCTGCTGTTGCTAAGTTGGACTGTGGGAAGAGAGTCGCGAGCTAGATCCTTACCAGTCTTGTTGCCGTGCTAGAGGAGTACCATCCATAGGTAGTTTTTGGGGCTTTCTGTATACATATTGTCATGTTGTCGTTGTACTCGCTGGAGCTAGTTGTGTCGTGGACTTTTGTATGTACCGGAACCCCTTTATGTTTATATATATATTTTTTTATTCCAGATTAGCAGCTCTATACTACTGGTTATAGTTATATTGTGATTACAGGTACAGCTATCGCTTCGTATACACGAAAAATTTCTATGTATATGGCGGGTCTGTTTTCGTGCCCGAGGAAGCGTGGTAATCCGGTGCGTGACAGATTAAGTTAGTATCAGAGCTTAAAATTAGGTCCTTGGGACCTAGAAACCCTAGGCTTAGATTAAGTCGGCGATTGAGTTGTTTAACTCCTCCTAGAGTGGAGGGAGTGACTGAAGGAGTATCTGGTTCTGCCAAGAAAATTATGTCGGCTGCAAACGGCATAATTTTGAGGATGAACATAGGTGACCTTCTAGACTTTCGCTTAATTGGGTCGAGAGTGATTGTGTTTTGTATCTGACCCTTATTTTTTGTTTTAGGTAGCCATATATCGACGCCAAGGTCGACCCCCAACGCGGGACCGTTCTGCGCCATCAAAGATGCCAGAGCAGGCAAGACCGAGTGCACCCCCTGATCTAAGAGAGCAGTTTGCTGCATTGACTGAGGTGACGCGACAGCAGGGAGTGTTACTATAGAAGATGTGTGAGACTTTTACCCAGCAATCGAGTACAACGCCCACAGCGTCAGAGTAGCAGGAGCCACCTCCGACTACTCCAGTGGCCGCACCTGCCACCGCTGTACCCCCACCAGCGACGGTTCGTACAGCACTAGTTGCACCTCCGGGAGAGGCGTCGCTGCACTTCGATGGCAGTCGCATCGAGCCTTGGGTCATGGAGAGTTGGGTAAGTGCGATGGAGAAACTGTTCGAGGATCTGTTTATTCTGGAGCCAGAGCAGGTACATCTGGCAGTGTACTGTTTGGCAGGTGATGCGCATGCCCAGTGGAGAAGGATGAGGCAGACTAGAGGTTTGGTCGCTCTACAGATGACGTAGGACGAGTTTTGTAGAATGTTATACGGGGCTTATTTCCCAAACAGTGTGAAGCAAAAACTCGAGAAAAATCTGAAGAAGCTACAGCAGGGGGAGCAGTCAGTTCAGGAGTATACTCGTGAGTTCACCATCCTTCTGAACTGTGTGCCGTTTGTAGCCCTCTATCTTCGTGTTGGTTCAGGCGTAGAGGTTGAGGACCTTGGATGCATCAATTGAGCAGGCGTTGTAGGTGGAGCGAGGTGCTGTATCCGTCCATGAGCGGACGACGGTGCCGGGGCAGAGTCAGGATAGGAAGCGCCCGGTTCCAGATGACGGAGGATAGTCTAGTAGCAGGCGTCCGCCGAGGCCGCCACGATCACGCTCTCATGGGTCCTCGGGGTGACAGCGGTTTGGGGGACCTCGTCAGCAGAGACAGCAGCAGGGGACTTTGCAGTGTGTGATTTGTGGGGGACCGCACTGGCCTTGGTTTTGTGAGTAGAGAGAGGGCCGGTGCTTCAGTTGTGGACAGCCAGGGCATCTGCGGGCGGCATGTCCCGGAGCAGCATCACTAGCACCATCGACGGCGTCAGCCCTGCCAGTACCCCAGCAATCTTATGGAGCGTCACCGAGCTACCATCAGGATGACAGAGCTTCAGTGCCTCGACAGAGTGAGCGACGACTGCAGGCATCGAGTGCCAGGGTGTATGCAGCCCAGGTGGAGGACTCCACGGCAGCTGACCGAGTAGTGGCAGCTATCATTTTGATTTCGGGTATTAGAGCGCATGCTTTATTTGATACCGATGCATCACATTCTTTTGTTAGTCGAGCATTTGCATTCTTGCATGGGCTAGAGATAGGGCCGCTGTTACATGCACGAGAGATGCAGATTCCTGATCATGTGTTGTATGTGGTGGAGTGTAGTTGGGCTTGTCCAGTGCAGTTGGGCCCTTGGATTATGCTTGCAGACCTCTTGTTCTTAGGGCAGTTGCAGGATTTAGATGTAGTGCTTGGCATGGATTGGCTGGCGCAGTGCTATATGACGATTGACTGTGGAGCGAGGACAATGACGTTCCGCGAACCAAATCAGGAGGAGTTCACTTTTAGAGCCTGCAAGAGTACGCTATTCACCACTTGGATTTCTTCAGCGAGAGCCAGACAACTGTTGAGTAGGGGGTGTATCGCTTTCTTAGCAACGGTAATAGAGGTGCCTACGGCGGCACCGGGATTCGAGGATATCCCTATAGTTCGCGAGTTTTCGAATGTTTTCCCCCTGGAGCTGATGGCTATGTCGCCGGATAGAGAGATTGAATTTGTGATTGATGTAGTTTCTAAAACTGCGCCAATCTCAAAGGCCCCCTACCGAATGGCACCGGCAGAGCTGAGAGAGCTAAAGGCGCAGTTTTAGAATTTGATGGATAAGGGGTTTGTGAGACCCAGTGTATCGCATTGGGGAGCACCGGTGTTATTCTTGAAGAAAAAGGATGGTTCATTTAGACTATGTGTGGATTACCAGAAGCTGAATAAAGTGACCATCAAGAACAAGTATCTTTTGCCGCGCGTCGATGATATGTTTGATCAGCTGCAAGGATCTTGTGTCTTTTCGAAGATAGATCTTCAGTCGGGTTACCATTAATTGAGGGTGAGGGCCAAGGATGTTCCCAAGACGGCTTTTCGGACTCGGTACGGGCATTATGAGTTCACTGTGATGTCTTTTGGATTGACGAATGCCCCTGCCGCATTTATGGATTTCATGAATCGAGTGTTTAAGCCGTTCCTAAATAGATTCATGGTTGTGTTTATTAATGATATTCTGATATACACCCGGAGTGAGGTTGAACATGAGGAGCACTTGAGAATAATGTTACAGCTTCTGAGGGAGAGAAAGTTGTATGCTAAGTTGAAGAAGTGCGAGTTTTTGTTTCGGGCGGTTTCTTTCTTGGGCCATGTGATTTCTGCAACTGGAGTGGCAGTTAACCCGAAGAAAATTGATGCTATCCGGAATTGGCCCAGACGGACGACGGTTATCGAGATGAGAAGTTTCCTTGGCTTGGCTGGTTATTACCATCGATTTTTGGAAAGCTTTGCGAAGATTTTCACACCCCTCACTTGATTGACTCGGAAGGGAATTAAGTTCGTCTGGAGTCAGGATTGTCAGAGGAGTTTTGATGAGTTGAGACAGAGATTGATGTTGGCTCCTATCCTTGCCCTCTCAGTTATAGAGGAAGGATTTGTGATATACAGTGATGCATCGCACAACGGGTAGGATTGTGTTCTGATTCAGCATGGTAGGGTAATTGCTTATGCTTCCCGGCAGTTGAAGGATTGTGAGAAGAATTACCCTACGCATGACTTGAAGCTTGCCACGGTGATTTTTGTTTTGAAATTGTGGTGGCATTATTTGTATGGTGAGTACTATGAGATCTTTACTGATCATAAAAGTCTCAAGTACCTTTTCACCCAGAAAGAGTTGAACCTGAGGCAACGCCGGTGGTTGGAGTTATTGAAAGATTATGATATCAGCATTAAGTATCACCACAGCAAGGCGAATGTGGTGGTAGATGCGTTGAGCAGGAAGTCAGTGCAGAGTTTGAGCATGTTGATCACTCAGCAGAGACCGTTACTTGAGGAGTTGCAGCGGTTGAGGCTCGAGGTAGCGTCCCCTGGGTCTATTGCGAGACTAATGTCTATGGTCTTGCAACCCACTTTGTTAGACAGGATTAGGGAGAAACAGAGTGGAGACTCTCATTTGTTGCGGATTCGAGAGCAGATAGAGAGGGGACAGGCGGGGGCTTTTGCTATGGATAATTCAGGAGTACTGTGGTATAGGGACCGACTATGTGTGCCTATAAATTTAGAGATTCGAGAAGAGATTTTGAGAGAGGCACATTACTCATCTTATACGGTTCACCCTGGTGGAACCAAGATGTATATAGATTTGAAGGCGCACTTCTGGTGGAATGGAATAAAGAGGGACGTTGGCAGATATGTGGCTCAGTGTCTAACTTACCAACAGGTGAAGGCAGAGCACCGTGTACCTGTTGGCAAGTTTCAGAATCTGTCAGTGCCTGAGTGGAAATGGGAGCATATCACGATAGGCTTTGTCGTGGGTTTACCGAGAGCACAGGGTGATTTTGATGCTCTTTGGGTGATAGTGGACAGACTGACCAAGTCTGTTCACTTCTTACCAGTGCAGATCACTTGGTCGAGAGAAAGACTCGCTCAGTTGTACATGGATGAGATTATTAGATTGCATGGTGTGCCTACCTCGATAGTATCAAATAGAGATCCGAGGTTCGTCTCGTATTTCTAGAGGAGCCTTCAGACGGCCTTGGGTACACAGCTACATTTCAGCACAGCATTTCACCCACAGACAGATGATCAGTCAGAGCGGACTATTCAGATTCTGGAGGACATGTTGAAAGCATGTGTCCTGAACTTTGGAAGAGGGAGGCATCGACATTTGAGACTGGTCGAATTTGTGTACAACAACAGCTTTCAAGTGAGCATTCGAATGGCTCCGTTTGAAGCATTGTATGAACGCAAGTGCCGATCGCCCTTGCATTGGAGTGATGTGGGTGAGAAGAAGACTCTAGGGTCTGAAATTCTGTTGGAGGCAGAGGAGAAGGTTAAGATTGTACGACGACATCTAGAGACCGCCCAGAGTTGACAGAGGAGCTACGCTGATACCAGGAGACGAGACTTGGAGTTTCAGGTTGGAGATCATGTGTTCCTAAAAGTCTCGCCGTCCCGAGGGATACGCAGATTTGAAGTTCGTGGAAAGCTCAGTCCACGATTTGTAGGCCCTTTCGAGGTACTGGAGTCAGTCAGACCAGTGGCATACAGGATTGCTCTTTCCCCACGACTGGCCGATATTCATGATGTATTTCACGTCTCGACGTTGAGAAGATACATGTTTGACCCCTCACACGTGATTTACTTCACTCCACTGGAGCTTGGCGAGGACTTGAGGTACGAGGAGCGACCGGTGCGGATTTTTACTCGTGAGATAAAAGAATTGAGCAACATCCCGTACATGAAAGTGAAATGGAGTAATCACGAGGAACGTGAGGCGACTTGAGAGCCGGAGACAGTGATGCTGGATTGCTACCCTTACTTGTTTGAGACCCCTTATTGAGGTATGTTTCTAAGTTTCGAGAACGAAACTTTTTGTAGTGGGGGTGGATGTAGTGTCCCTGGTGTTTAGCGGCCTGTATAATTTCAGCATCTGAGGCTTGTCGACATGTCTGGAGAGTGTCGGAACAAGTCGGAGTCGTTTTGGCGTGAAATTGACGCAAAACGAACTCAACGCGACATGAGAGTGAAATTCTGGTACTGAAATCTGCAAATTGCAGGATTTCAGTATTGAGTACCGATACCTGAGAGAAGTACCGGTACCCTAGTGGATTGCAGAATTGGATGCTCTCGGGTTTGCGCGTATTTGATACTAAGTACCGGTACCAACTTGTCGAGTACCGGTACCGAGCCCGAGTACCGATACTGCTTCGGGTGAGTACCGGTACCCAGTGTGCGAGGCTGCGGGCTGAAGGCCCGAGTACCGGTATTCAAGAGGAGTACCGATACTCCAGCTGTATTTTTGAGTAGGTAAGGGATATTTTGGTCCTTTAATGTGGTGTTCAACCCAACTTTATCCTCAGCCTTTATTTAGGTGTAGAGAGCTCAGAGAGGAGGATGGTTGTTCTACTCCCTCTCTCTCTAGTTTTGGACGTCGCTCGTAGTGGAGGTCGTGGCTCGAGCTCGGGTGGATTTCAACGTTGCTTCGGAGGGCCGTTCGAGCGCGTGGGCGTCGCGGTTGTGCCGTTGGAGGCCGAGCGAGCACGTGGATTTCCCCCTTTCGACTTCTCGCCGTTATTGGACTAGCTTTTCAAGGTGGATTAATATTTACCGGAATCGTCGGATTTTCTCCTAAGTCGGAATTTTCGTCAGCATGTATGTTTCTGTATAGTATCATGTTTAGAAGCTCAATTCATCGATTTGCATAGTTTTATGGAATCTGAGTTTGGAGCCTTAAATTCTAGCATCATTTTTCATATTGGACTTGAAATTGACTTAGGAGAAAACTAATAAACCCTACATTGTCATTTCTGAAAAGTTACTAGATTTAGCTTTAGGAGCTGTTATTATTTTGTATCGCCGCGGTTAGTGCGAGGTGGATACTCAGATAAGTGTAGGAGGAGTTTACACTCGTGCTGGGAGGCCGAACTCGTTTTACAGTTATGTGTAGACTGTTTCGTACTGTCGGGTGTCGTCGCGGTTGACAGTGGACCTAAATTTCTGTATCTTGCATCAAATTGTGCCAAGGGCATGTGAGCTTTGGTTGTTAGACCAGTTTTGTAATGTTCCTGAGCTTTGGATAGGATTGGCTTCAGTATTATAGACTGGTCGACATCTTTGGAGAGTGTCGGACTGAGTCGGAGTCAATTCTGCACAAATTGGATGCAGAATTGGACTCGGCACACTCAAATAAGCAAAACTGGAGTTTTGCCAGATTCGGGTGCCGAGAATATTTTTAGGGTCGCCCAGAAACGAGTGTTGAATTTAACTGAAACTGGAAGCCAATTCGGATCCCATATTCCGGGCGCCCAGATGTGGGTCCGGAAATTCGACATCGTGAATATCGCTTGCATCGACGCGTGGCAGGCGGTAGGTGAGTTCCGCCGTAGCCATTTACGGGCGCAGCACACCGCGAGCGGAGAGTCCAAGGAGCCCGTTTTGTGCATGCTGGATGTTCTGGTCGCCCAGAACATGGTTCCGGGCGCCCAGAAACGCCCGATTCTGCATGAGTACTGGATAGCAGCTGTTTCTCTCGGGGCTTATCTTATCCCTCCAGCAGACTATAAATAGATAGAAGGTGACCCTGGTGAGCTCTTTTCCTCCCTTCTTCACAGAGAAGTCCCTTTTAGCATCTCAATACTCGGATTTGCCTCAAATTGCATCAAACTTCCATTGATCCAGCTTGATGGAGTGCTGATTCTGCAGTTCTTCAGCGACGACCTCCAGTGTTTTAGCTCGTGCGCGACGTAGGAAGGTCGGATTTTGACGAAACTTGGTTTGCTGGATTCTAGACTTCCAGAGGAATCCACGAAGCCCTGAATTACAGATTTTGGTTGAGGTTAGCTTGGTCGAACTGAAGTTTTTCTCTGCTACTGTTGCTTTGGACAGAATTTGCCAATTTTTGAGTTTTCTTGGGGTGAACTTGGGAAGCAGGGGCTTTGTGGAGCTGAGTCATTTTCCCCATCAACCTGTACTGGATTTGGAACCCTCTCCACCTGATTTGGAGATCATTAGGTGAGTTTTGACATTGGAATTGAGATATTTAAGCTTAAGTGCTGAAATTTTTGGTAAATTGATGGTTTTTATTGGATTTTTGGGTGAATTGTAAATCCAGATCTTGAGGGGCTTTGTTGCTGGTTTGGAGGTGTTTCCAGCAGTGCTGCTTGTGATCCGAGACTATCTTGCTGCTAGGAATTTCACTAGAGGTGGGTTATCATCGGTTTCGCTCCTAAGTGCATGTTTAGTCGACGTGTATAGTTCGATTTTTGTATATCATGCTTTAATTCATCGATTGGCATCTTGAATGTAATATGAATGTAGAAGCATGCTGAAATGAATATTTATATTATACATGTTGGACTTGAAATTTGACTTAGCAGAAAATCTGCGTTTTGACCCGTCATATGCTTAAACTACCAGATTTAGCTCTAGGAGCCGTGGTTCGATTGTATCGTTGCAGTATCAGTGCGATGGATACCTGGGGTAGTTTAGAAGGCATTTACGCTCGTGCTGGGGTGCCGAGCTTATTTTTCAGCAGAGTTTAGGCTGTTTCGGGTCGTTGGGTGCCGTTCGGGTTAGCGGTGGACCCAGATTCTTATTTTGGTCATAGATTGTGCCGAGGGCACGTGGGTTTGGTTTGTAGACCTGTTTTGACCCTGTTCACTTGACTTTGGCTAGTTGGAGCCTGATTGAGCTCGACAGAGATACGCTGCATACTCGGTTGGGTAGCGCCCAAGAGTGCCACTCCGGAGTCAGGCTTTGTGCTTTCGCGTTGGTGTCGCTCATGCCAGTTGGACTTGCTCTCCACGGACCAGTTAGTGTGGATAGAGCCCGATAGTCGCAACGGGGCAGGGACGGGTGTGTTCACAGTCCCAGGGACGGGTATGTCTACAGTCCCGATTGGATTGGGTCAGATTTGACATTTCCTACAGTTGGTTAGTGTAGAGCATGATAGTATAGTGATTTGTAGCGGTTGAGTTTGTTTCCTGCTTTTCCTACTATTCTTGCTCCCTTCTGTAGACTTAGTGGGTGGACCGATGTTGTTTTGGGCGGTACCCACTGAGGACTACTTGTTTTTACAGTAGTTCTCACGCCCAGTTGTTACCCCCGTTTTGCAGAGCCACAGGTTTCGGCTGCTGCGCCTTCCGCGGATCAGGATCGAGGCAAGGGCGTCGCGAGTTAGAGCCCTACCCGACGTGCTGAGTTAGAGGTGCCCCTACTGCAGGTAGATGTTTTGTTTCGAGTTTATGTACATAGTGGACTTAACTCGCCAGTGCGAGTAGCTTTGTATTTTGGATTTGGACTATGTATATGAAACTCAGTTTGTTTAGCTTCTGTTTTCTCTAGCAGCTCTCTACTACTGTTCGTAGTAGTGTTTGATTTACAGGTACAGCTATCGCTTTGTATACAGGGAAAATTTCTTTGTATACGGCGGATTTGTCGGCGCGCCCGGGGAAAGTGTAATCCGGGGTGTGACAAGTTTGACCCTGTTGCTTTGACTACAACCTATAAGAGCCTGATTGAGCTCGATAGAGACACGCTTGCATACTCGGTTGGGTTGCGCCCACGAGTGTCGCTCCGTTGTCTGGCTATCTTGCTTTGCGTTGATGTCGTAGTAGTCCGGTTTGGGCATTACTCTCCACCGGCCGCCCTCGTGGTGGCGTACGGTGTAGCTTAGACAGGCGGGACGGGTGTATCACAGTCCCTAGTAAGATTGGGTCAATGAGATGCATATTTATATTTATAGGTGGCCGATGTTGGTTAGCGATAGTAGAGTGGCTTTTAGCTGCAGATTTCTTTCCAGCTTTCCTTACTATCCTTTGCACATATTACTGTAGACTTAGTGGGTGAGCCGTTGGGGTCGGTGGCGGTACCCACTGAGGACCACTTGTTTTACAGTAGTTCTCACACCCAATTGTTGACACCTTTTTGTAGAGCTTTTGTCTGCGGTTGCTGCTGTTGCTGACTTGAACCGTGGGAAGGGTGTTGTGAGCTAGATCCCTACCAGTCTTGTTGCCGTACCAGAGGAGTACCATCCAGAGATAGTTTTTGGGGCTTTCTGTATACATATTGTCATGTTGTCGTTGTACTCGCTGGAGCGAGTTGTGTCGTGGACTTTTGTATGTATCGGAATCCCTTTTTATATATATATATATATATATATATATATATATATTCCAGTTTAGCAGCTCTATACTACTGGTTGTAGTGTGTTGTGATTATAAGTACAGCGATCGCTTCGTATACACGAAAAATTTTTATGTATACGGCGGCGGGTCTATTGGTGTGCCCTGGAAAACGTGATAATTCGGGACGTGACACGACACATTTAAAATTTTAATTTATTTAATTTTAATACGTAAATCNTAGGCTGTTTCGGGTCGTTGGGTGCCGTTCGGGTTAGCGGTGGACCCAGATTCTTATTTTGGTCACAGATTGTGCCGAGGGCACGTGGGTTTGGTGTAGACCTGTTTTGGACCCTGTTCACTTGACTTTGGCTAGTTGGAGCCTGATTGAGCTCGACAGAGATACGCTGCATACTCGGTTGGGTAGCGCCCACGAGTGCCACTCCGGAGTCAGGCTTTGTGCTTTCGCGTTGGTGTCGCTCATGCCGGTTGGACTTGCTCTCCACGGACCAGTTGTGTGGATAGAGCCTGATAGTTGCAACTGGGCAGGGACGGGTGTGCTCACAGTTCCAGGGACGGGTATGTCTACAGTCCTGATTGGATTGGGTCAGATTTGACATTTCCTACAGTTGATTAGTGTAGAGCATGATAGTATAGTGATTTATAGCGGTTGAGTTTATTTCCTGCTTTTTGGCTATTCTTGCTCCCTTCTGTAGACTTAGTGGGTGGACCGATGTTGTTTTGGGCGGTACCCACTGAGGACTACTTTTTTTACAGTAGTTCTCACGCCCAGTTGTTACCCCGTTTTTGCAGCCATCGTCTTCGGCTACTACTGTTGCTGATCAGGATCGAGACAAGGGCGTCGCGAGTTAGAGCCCTTCCCGACGTGCTGAGCTAGAGGTGCCCTTACTGCAGGTAGATGTTTTATTTCGAGTTTATGTACATAGTGAACTTAACTCGCCAGTGCGAGTAGCTTTGTATTTTGGATTTGGACTATGTATATGAAACTCAGTTTGTTTAGCTTCTGTTTTCTCTAGCAGCTCTCTACTACTGTTCGTAGTAGTGTTTGATTTACAGGTACAGCTATCGCTTCGTATACAGAAAAAATTTCTTTGTATATGGCGGATTTGTCGGCGCGCCCGGGGAAAGTGTAATCCGGGGCGTGACAAGTTTGACCCTGTTGCTTTGACTACAACCTATAAGAGCCTGATTGAGCTCGATAGAGACACGCTTGCATACTCGGTTGGGTTGCGCCCACGAGTGTCGCTCCGTTGTCTGGCTATCTTGCTTTGCGTTGATGTCGTAGTAGTCCGGTTTGGGCATTGCTCTCCACTGGCCGCCCTCGTGGTGGCGTACGGTGTAGCTTAGACAGGTGAGACGGGTGTATCACAGTTCCTAGTAAGATTGGGTCAATGAGATGCATATTTATATTTATAGGTGGCCGATGTTGGTTAGCAATAGTAGAGTGGCTTTTAGCTGCAGATTTCTTTCCAGCTTTCCTTACTATCCTTTGCACATATTACTGTAGACTTAGTGGGTGAGCCGTTGGGGTCGGTGGCGGTACCCACTGAGGACCACTTGTTTTACAGTAGTTCTCACACCCAATTGTTGACCCCTTTTCGTAGAGCTTTTTTTTGCGGTTGCTGCTGTTGCTGACTTGAACCGTGGGAAGGGTGTTGTGAGCTAGATCCCTACCAGTCTTGTTGCCGTACCAGAGGAGTACCATCCAGAGATAGTTTTTGGGGCTTTCTGTATACATATTGTCATGTTGTCGTTGTACTCGCTGGAGCGAGTTGTGTCGTGGACTTTTGTATGTACCGGAACCCCTTTATGTTTATATATATATTTTTTTATTCCAGATTAGCAGCTCTATACTACTGGTTATAGTTATATTGTGATTACAGGTACAGCTATCGCTTCGTATACACGAAAAATTTCTATGTATATGGCGGGTCTATTTTCGTGCCCGAGGAAGCGTGGTAATCCGGTGCGTGACAGATTAAGTTGGTATCAGAGCTTAAAATTATGTCCTTGGGACCTAGAAACCCTAGGCTTAGATTAAGTCGGCGATTGAGTTGTTTAACTCCTCCTAGAGTGGAGGGAGTGACTGAAGGAGTATCTGGTTCTGCCAAGAAAATTATGTCGGCTGCAAACGGCATAATTTTGAGGATGAACATAGGTGACCTTCTAGACTTTCGCTTAATTAGGTCGAGAGTGATTGTGTTTTGTATCTGACCCTTTTTTTTTGTTTTAGGTAGCCATGTATCGACGCCAAGGTCGACCACCAACGCGGGACCGTTCTGCGCCATCAGAGATGCCGGAGCAGGCAAGACCGAGTGCACCCCCTGATCTGNCATTTAAAATTTTAATTTATTTAATTTTAATACGTAAATCAAACTTTAAAAATTTAAACAATTCTCTCATTTTTTTATCAAATTTAATAATTATAATTAATTAAAACTTATTAAGTTAACTTACACAATCACATTATATGAAAATTTAAAAAAACTATTTTTATATTTTAAATAAAATAAATTTTAAAAAATAATTTTTTGCACAAATCTTGTATTGGCTAAAAAATTTTATATATTAATGATTTATTTATTTAGCTATTTATTTATTTATTATTATTTTTAATTTGTGGGTAATCCTTTTTCTAACAACTACTGCAATTGGAACTGGTGGTCAATTTGAATATAGCTCCAACTACAGCATTTGGACTTTTTTGTACAATTACAACTGCAGCAGTTAGACTCAACTATACTAAACCAAATACAAAAATCGAGATTGTATGTATTTACAACTGCAGTACGATTATAGATACGTACAACCAAACAGTCACTTAGTCTTGAAGTGGCAGAAATTCGTAATAATTTGTAGTGCCAGTGCTCATAAAGTTAAAAAGGTGATGTACGTGTACGTAGAAATATAAAGTAATAAGAGTGAGGCTACTATGCTATCGGAAGCACGGAGCCTTCCGTGCTTCCAGCTCGTTTTTGATGTTGCGGCTTTCAAATCGTTGATCGGCTCCGTTAAACTTGATCTAGAGTATTTGAAGTATCTAGAAAATAAATTTTATGATTTTACGATATCATTTGCCTAATGAACGAAGGGGCTCAAAATCAACGGCTGAAAATAAAAATCTTATAAAATGTAATAATATGACATTAAAATTTTAAATCAAAAATATTGATCTTATTTTATATAGTATAAAGAATTTTCTATCAAAATTTTACGTGATTTGGATATTTCTACGCCATTAAACTTGCAAACGGCTCACTACGGCCTTTGAAATTTGTTGATTTTGAGCCCATTCGATCACTAGGCAAATGATATCGAAAAATAATAAAATTTATTTTCTAGGTACTCCAAATACTCTAGATCAAGTTTAACGGAGCCGATCGACGATTCGAAAGTCGCAACATCGAAAACGAGCTGGAAGCACGGAAGGCTCCGTGCTTCCGATAGCATAGTAGCCTCACTCCAGTAATAAATAGAGCCAGGCATTGATGCAATTTTCTTTGTATAGGATAGTAGCGCATTGGATTTTATTTTTGCTCTTTGCTCTTTGTATAGTATAGTATAGTGTTAATCACCAAATATTTCATCAATATATAATATTTTATGCGATATATGAAAAATTAGTATGCATTAGATACAAATATTTTTCTTTTTTTAGAAGTAACAAAGCCACCTTACTAATTAAGTCCTTAGCCAATGGGAGATTGCCACATGACTATTGAAAATTTAAATGTGCCATTGTGTCGTAAACCTACTCTAAAATATACATCAAAAATAAAATTTTGATAGTATAATAAAATATTTAAATATTTTATATTATATTAAATTTTATTTTATAGTATTAATCATAAAATACTCCTTCAATCTTAATTTTCTGTGTGGTGTGTGAAAAATAGTACGCACCAAATACAAATAAATATATCTCCTTATTTTTGGAAGTCATTAACCAATGGGGGATTGACACGTTCCTATTAATATTTTGGATGCGCTCATATCAATCTAGTACTCTAAGGGGCTGTTTGATTGCATGTATTTGCAACTGCACTGCAGTTACAAATGCATGCAACCTCAATTCTTGTGTTTGGTTTAATGCAGTTGAGTCCAACTACTGTAGTTGTAACTACACAGGAAGGTCCAAATGCTGTAGTTGGAACTACATTCAAATTGGCAGCAGTTCCAACTGCAACAGTTCGTGAGGAATAGAATCACCCACAAATTAATAATAATAAATAATAAATAAATAAATAAATAAAGAGGTGATAAGATTCACAAATACAACTATCAGCTTTAAATTCCCAAACAGAAGAAATGCAACTCCAACAGTTGCATCTACACAAAACCAAACAAATTATTATGTAATTACAACTGCTGCATTTTCAACTGCATGCATTTTTAACTATACTATATTTATAACTACATCCAACCAAACGACCACTAAAATGTGTATCAAAAATAAAATTTTGATGGTATAATAAATTATTTAAATTTTTTTAATATATTATATTTTATTTTATAGTATTAATCACCAAATACTCTATCAATCTTATAATATTATGTGCGGTGTATAAAAAATTAGTATGCATTAGGTACAAACAAAGATTTCTCCTCTCTTTTCAAATTATATGTACACCGCACCAAGCATTCACTGCACTGAATTTATTTATGTACAGAGGCAACGTGCTCAACATTCTTTAATAGAGATTTTAAAATTAATACATTCAATATAATTTAAATTATTAAACTTTATAAATTATTTATATTTAATTAATTTCTAATATTAGAATATTAATCATCAAATATAAGTTGTAGTGTATGGAGTAGCAATATGCACCAGGTGCATGCAATAATTTCTTCTCCTCCAATTAATTTTAATAAGTTGAAGGCACCCCCACCTATTCTTCAATTTAAAATTGTCACGCCCCGGGGTCCCTTTTAGTTTAAAAGGTAGCGGAAAAGCGTCTGAAANAAAACCGGAGTTACTATTCACTTAAGTCGAACTTCCGGGTCGCGTAACTTCTCCGTTTTAACTCGTTTTCTCCTGAAATTTGACGAGTACACTTATAATTATATTACACACAAGAACATCGTCAAACAAAAAGGATTTAATCAATAAATGAAAAATCTCAGTTATTACAAAAATAAGTTTCTAACTTTAATTTTTTTAATTAAAAAAATTTACTTATAAAATAACTATCAAAACTATAAAATTTGATTGAAATTTTAACTCAAATTGGTAAAATAATTCAACTCTATAAATATTGGCAGTTGAGAAAAAATTTTATAGTATACATAAGATTATTTTATATATTTTTTAAATATTTTTAAAATTTTAATAATTATATATTTTTACTTATTGAAATATTATTTATTCGCCGTGAAGCGCGGGCTACATTATATATCCTGCAATAAGATCAAATAAATTTGGTGGGAAACAACATTTTCCTAACAAAGATTCTTCAAACCAAAATACAAGTCATAAAGCATGCATGATAACCCTACATATATAGATGATGCAGCCCCCCAAATTTTTTATTATAAATGTTAATAAATTGCCCTCCTCATTTAGGCTCTTGTACCTCCTCTTTGTGCCCTAATAATAGTGGTCCCTTATTAGAAAGCAAGAAGAAAAAAGGGGTACCACATTAGGAGGGCATTATTGCAGTGGCTGTCCCATCAGATTAGGTTTAGTTCCTAATAATTGAATAATCCTCAGATTCTTAAATAGTGATTGACTTGCTCTCATTAACTACTTTGACTTTTTATGTTTTCACTTGTACCAACATGACCCTTGCAGCACGACATGTAAAATGTCAACGCCTAAATCCATTTTGGATTGATTAGATATGTCTCGAAATTTAGTTATGGAGAGTAGATTTTGCATCTTTTATTTACCAATAATTTTACGGTTCGATAAATTTTAAAAAATAATTTATATAAAAAAAAGATGTCTGTGGTGGAAACAGAGAGCTCATGCCGGACAGCATGGATAGGATCTATTTTGGATTTATCATTATTTTTTCCTCCAAAGAATTTTTTTTTTTACTATTTTATGGTTTATCTATTTTGCGATCGTCGGTTGTTGTTTCTGTTTGTGTGTTTGTCGTAACAATAGTCCCCTTTTTGGATCTCTATTTTTTTTCTTTTTTTATGTACTTCTGATTTTGTAAGTTACAATTTATCGCTTACTCTAATTAATACTTAATTAAGTAGAGGTGGAATCTCTTTTATTCTATAAAAAAAGGCAATCCAAATTATGCCATATGTTCCAGAAAATTTAATACCAAAAATGAGAATGTTAATTAGATGCCAAACCAATCTCTATAATATATAATAAATACTTTACTCTTATCCTTATAAAAGTCCGGTGATATTCATACTTGCCTCTTTGGTTTGTTACCTTTAGAGAACGGCTTATTTTTTAACAGTAGATAAGTAAAATATCAATTTTGCTATCACAAATATATTTTTACAAAAGCCCTAATTGTTATAATCGTATAGAAATGTCTTCTCAAAAAATTTTTAATAGCTATCTTCTTCCTCTTTAAAACTCAACTCAATCTACCAGTGCAGTAATATTTTCTCTCACTCATTTTCTTCTAAACTTTTTTTTTTTACAAAATAAGAAAAATCATAGAGAAAATTAAAAATTTTCAATGAAATGTATAAAATATAAAATAAATTAACAACACATCAATCTAAAATACGTCAAATTGATCCAAAATTTCTAATTAATTACTACAACTGAATTTTGGATTCATAGTGTGTAGCATACCTCACCTTATTCTCCTCGAAAGAGAGGGAACTATCAGGGGCTAATTCGCTAGCGTTCGAAATGGACGAAATAACATGCATCATGAGTGAGTGGGTTGGAAAAACCCTATATAGCTACAGGTTCGAAACTAGCA
Source organism: Ananas comosus (assembly GCF_001540865.1). Classification (NCBI taxonomy): domain Eukaryota; kingdom Viridiplantae; phylum Streptophyta; class Magnoliopsida; order Poales; family Bromeliaceae; genus Ananas; species Ananas comosus. Next base: position 4,794,350 of record NC_033630.1, on the reverse strand, counting down.
TGAAGGAGAGAGAGGAAAAGGAAGATGAAGAAGAAAAAGATTTTCCATTACTAGAGTTTTGATGGAGAGAAGAAGGTCAAATATTAGAGGGGTAAAAAAGTTAATTTACCTCACTAATAAATCAAGATTAAGTATGTTACATATGTTTAACTATATTTTTCTAACGGATCCTAGCAGTTAAGAATATATTTGAAAACGTTAGGACTTTTGCAGGAATAAGAGTAGAAATTTGAACTTTATAGGGACATATTTGCTATTCGATATGTTTACAGAAAGCTATATACAATAAATCCTATACTATATATTTGTCACATTTCTAAATTTTCTTCTTTTTTTTTATTCTAAGAAGCAGTATCTAATTGTTTGGCAAATAAAGTTTGAAACTTCTATTGTAAAGGACATAAGTTGAGATAAGATTTAAAACTCTCTAGAGCCATAAAGCCATAGTTAAATATAATAATTCATTAAAAAAGATTCATTTTTGCTCGCTCTCGATCCCTAAGTGGTATTTTGTAATCTCCTTACAAAATACTGTTTGCATCACTACATCAAAAACGGTCTATAGCGACACTTTTAAATATAGGTACATGTCAAAAAAGTGCTGCTAACTAAAATTACCGACACTTTTAAAAAGTGTTGCTATATGTGGGGTCGCTAGGTATATAGTGACAGTTAAAGAGTGTCACTATAACCTAAAAGAGTGCTGCTAATTTACCAACAACTTATTTAAGCATTTAGCAACCGCCGAAACTCTATCTCGTTGGCTGCGGTGGCGGAGGATGACGACAGGAATGGCTCTTCGTCTAGAATTTCAGTGGATTGAGTGAAGAGAGAAGAAAATATGGTAATTGATTTTTCTTTTTTTTTTCTTTTTTGTTTGTAATCGGGCCAAATGGACTGGGTGTGGTGGGTTGAGTAGAGTAATCTTTTATTTTTGGTTGGATTGGGATTTATATTTAGGCATTAGTAGATGTTTCTTTAAGTTTTAGCATAAATGGGACACTTACTCAAAAGTGTCCCAAACATGTGTCCCTATAACCTAATTCTGTTGTAGTGATTGGCGTAGTTAGATTCTTAGGGCAACTACAGAGCCTCTGAAGTTTTCTCTTATTCTATGCCATCCAATTCTTTATTTTAGGAGATACTAGGTGAGGTTTTGGACCACGACCTAAAGTGAAAATTCAACAAAAAATATTTTGAGAAATGCTAGATCTACAACCCTAGTGAGGGCTAGTTTTTCTTTTTTTTTTGTCCTACTTGTCACATTTTTTTTCTTTTGGTAAAAACATGCGGATTTTACTTGAACTACGGACTATTTTGATTTAGCTATCTAACCTTTCAAAATATTAATTTTATTAACCAAATTTTCAATTTGTTTCATTAAATTAGTTAACGGTACTTTAACTTTAAAATTTAAGCTAATTTAAAAAATGTATACTATAAACCTGTAAAGATAAATTTGAAGTCGAAGTACAATTGACTAATTCAAATTAAATAAACTGAAAGATTGGATAATAAAATTAAAATTTTGAAAAGTTGGGAAACGAAATTAAAATGGTCAATATCTTAGATAAGTTATATATATATATATATATATATATATATATATATATATATATATGAGAATATATTATATATTAACAAAATATTTA
>NC_033630.1:4735965-4792201 GCF_001540865.1 Ananas comosus | reverse complement strand
ATATATTATATATATATATATATAGAGAGAGAGAGAGAGAGAGAGAGAGAGAGAGAGAGCGCTAGGCTCCTATGCTTTCGAAAGTACGGAGGCTTTCGTGCTTGTAAGTTATTTTTGATGATGGGACGTCCGATTCGGCGATCGGTTCTGTTATACATGATCTACGCTATTGGAACTATCTAGAAACCAAATTTCATAATTTTTTGAATTCGTTTGCCTAGTGAACGAGTACCCTCAAAATGAACGGCTGAAAATAAAAATCTCATTAAAAACAAAGTTAAAATACTCAAATTTCAAATCGGAAGTATTATTCTTACTCTTAATGTTAAGTAGAATTTTCTATTAAAGTTTCATGTAATTTGGATACTTCTACACCGTTGAACTTAAAAACGTGCCACATCAGCCATTAAAATAGTCATTTTTGAGACCCTGTGATCGCTTGGCAAAAGATGTCGAAAAATTATAAAATTTGGTTTCTAAATAGTTCTAATAGCGTAGATTATGCCTAATGGAGCCGATCGTCGAATCGGATGTCCTATCATCGAAAATAATTTACAAGTACGGAGACCTCCGTACTTTCGAAAGCACGGGAGACGTACTCTATATATATATATATATATATATATATAGAGAGAGAGAGAGAGAGAGAGAGAGAGAGAGAGAGAGAGAGAGCCAGGGCCCTGCTATGCTCTCAAAGGAGCAGGAGGTCTTCCGTGCTCCGCTAAGCGGTTTTCGATGATGAATTTTCGAAATCCGACGATACCTCCGTTAGACTTAATCTAGCGTATTTGAAGTTTCTAGAAAATATATTCTTGCGATTTTTGATACTCATCTTACCTAGGAATCGAAGGATTCAAGAATCAATAATTTTTAATGGTTGATATCGCCGTTTTCAAGTTTACGGTGTAGAAGATTTTAAATCAGATGAAATTTGTAGAAAAATTCTTTATACCTACATACAACAAGATCAAATTCTCTGATGAAAATTTTAGTGCTATATCCACCACTTTTTATAGGATTTTTATTTTCAACCGTTAAAAATTATTGATTTTGAATCCTTTCGATGCTAGGAAAATTGATAGTCGAAAAAATAACAAAAATATTTTCTAGAAACTTCAAATAACACTAGATCAAGTCTAACGGAGCCGATCCGTTGATCTCGGAAATCCCTTCGTCCCGAAAATGGCTAGGAGCACGAAGGGGTCTGTGCTTCCTAAAGCCAGGCAGCGGACTGCTCTATAGTACTATATACTATCATACTACTATAACCCCTATATATATATATATATACCTATATAGGGATGAAAAACGGGGCCGGATCCGGCGGGAAGAGTTCCCGCACCCTCCCGCTCCATTTCTTATCGGGCAGGGCGGATTCGGGCGGGTTACCTTTTTATTTAAAAAAAAAAAAAAAAATATTCTTTGGCTCTCCAGCTTACCGCTTCATTCGGGGCGGATCGGCGGGAGCCGGATTTTGACGGATGGGGCGGATTGAAGGGAGAAAGAGTCCTCCCTACCTCCCGCTCATTTACTTGGCGGATCGGGGCGGATTCGGGGGCGGGTTATATTTTTTTATATTTTTGTTCCCACTTACCACCCCAAATTCGGGGCGTAATATATATTCGGGCGGAGCTCACCAACCCGGATCCATTGGCATCCCTATATATATATATAACTACTACTAATACCTAACGCCTTCTTTTAATACTAAAACCAAATTTGGGCTTTTTAAATCCTAAGGGAGGGATTACAACCCTTAGATTTAGGTTATAATCCGTGTTAAATATAAAAATATATAAACATCGTTCTCTATCAGCTTAAGTTTTAGACTACAACAGTTGTTTCACATGAAATGTAAGAGGTCCTGAGTTCGAGTAATGCCAGAATCCTAATATTATTAATTTCCTTCTATTTAATTCAAGTTCATATTATAGGCCTTATAAAAAGTCTCAAGTCCAGACTTACATAAAGTCTCAAGTCCAGACATGAGAGATAGTATTAAATATAAAAATATATAAATATCGTTAGCTATCAGCTTAAACTTTCAGATCGTATAACCCAATCCGTACAACCCTTATTGGGTTATAGACTTACATGCTCTTTTTAAATATTTTTAGGTGAAAAACTCATGGAAATATCCCAAACTATAGCACATTTTGAAATGGCCCCTCAACTTAATCTCTTGGATTGACATTTTTTTAATTACTCCAAAGATTTTCTTGTAGTTATATAAGTTAAAAAAAATTAGTTAATTTTATTGGTTTAGCTGTTTGCGAACAGTTATTTGATTTTATTTGATTAAAAAATAATTAAAATTATTAAATTTGATGAAACTATGGATGGTAAAATTTTTATGTTTTTTTTGACTAAAACTAGCTAGTTGATTCCCAAGAGTCAAATATGGAGATATATATGGTTGATGAGAGTTCCATTTGAAAATGGTCTCTAATTATTGGAATACTTTCCATAAGTGGTGTTAATTAAGTAGTTGACTTATTCTTTTTTCACTTGGACTTGTGAAAAGTGAAGAACATGAAGAAACCAAAAAAAACATTTTGAAAGGTAGAGGTACTGTACTCTTATGAGTATAGAGTCCTTCGTACTTATAAGTTGTTTTTGATGATGGAGTTTCTGAATCAACGGCCCACTCTGTTAAATATGATGTAGAGTATTTGAAACTTTTAAAAAATAAATTTCATAATTTTTCAAAATCATAATAAAGTCTATCAAGCAGACATAACATGAATGGTCAAAATCGAACGACGTGCTAAAAATAAATAATTGGATTCTTCAATTTAAGATCGGAGTTATTGATGTTTATCTAGATAGTGAATAAAATTTTCTATCAAAAATTCAATCTATTCCAATTCTTTTACACCGTTAAACTAGCAAGTTTTCCATACCAGCCGTTAAAAATTATTAATTTTGTGACCTTTTGATCGTAAGATAAATAACATCAAAAAATTATGAAATTTGATTTCTATAGGTTTTAAATGCTCTATATAATATTTAACGGTATGAATCGTCAATTCGAAGCTCTATCATCGAAAATAATTTATGAGTACGAGAGAGATCATACTCATAAAAGTATAGTAGCCGGACTACAATTAGAGAATTGCCTTAGGTAATTAGTAGAGAAAAGAATAGCTAAGCTAGTTATACAACTTTTCTAAATAAAGTCAATTTTAATCGAATTGTACTCACTATTTAATTGAAGGCTATACTTAACTATTTTACAATAAGAGAAATGCTTTAATACATCAGTTCAACTAAATCTAGACATTCATATTTTAAGGCCAAGATTGACTTTTAAACAGTTGTAACCTGCTCATCGGGTTACCAATCAAGATTAACAGTAAGGGTAATATTGAAAATAAATACTAGCCAATTACCAAATTGAATAACATTCAACAAATATTTGTTTCCTTATTTAATTTTGTTACCAACCAAATTAGATAATGGCTAATTTGATAAGTAACAAAACTTCATAGAATTGAATTAAAATTTAATTTGAGCTTAAAATTTATAATTTTATACAATAAATTTTGTAAGGACTGAGATTTTTGACAGTGCTACTAACTCTCTGTTGATGATTTTTATGTGTGTAATTTAATTACATAAGCACTCGTCAAGTTTCGGGCGAAAATGAGCTAAAATGGAGAAGATACGCGACTTTTAGTTTTTACTTAAGTGAATAGTAACTCCGGTTTTCCGGAGAAGCCACGGNTATAGGGGAGACTCTGTCTGTGTGAACAGTGGATTCCCTGTATTTGTGGCGGATCTGGCATACTCTAGGGTCAGGTTTTCAAAAATAAAAAAAATTTTAAACGCTTTTCCGCTGTGTTTCAAACTAAAAGGGGACCCCGAGGCGTGACAAATTTAATTTTAAATTTAAACTTAATTTTCAGAAAAAAAATTTATATTTAAATGAGTAGTACATTTCAATTCAAATTGTTAATTTAATATAAAAATGACATGAAAGTTCAAATATATTAACCTATTTAAAATTGTAGGTTATATTTTACGTATAAACCCAACTTTTATTATTTATTTAAACAAAATATCTCTACTTTTTAAATTTAATTCGAATTGTTTGTTCGATAGTGAAAACATCATTAGAGTACAAAAATATCAATCAAAATTAAAATTAAAATTTAGATTTAATTTATATTATAGTTGAAAAATAAATTTTATTAACTATTTTATTAAACTAAAAGTTTCTATCTTTGAAAATTAACTTTTAAATTATAAATTTGAATATCGATAAATTACATTCTTTCTAATTGAATTTTAGCTTCGTTCATCCAACTTTAATTTATTAAGATTTTTGTCTCAAAATTTGTAGTTCATTGCATTCAAGTCTCACAATCCAATTTAATTAACAGATTACTAATGTTTTGGTTATATAATTGTAATGTGGTTGTGTTATAGTTGATGATATGAGAATGGCTAAAATGCTACATCATTACCACATCAACGTGAAATCCTAATTTAGCTATCTAAATTGGAGCGTGAGACTCGATACAATAATCTAGAAGATTTAATTTGAAATTGCAATTTACTAAAGTTAGTCAACCAAAGTATTACGTTTCTCATAATTTGAGAAGAAAATGTGTAATTTATACTAGAACTTGTAGAGATCATAAAATTTTAATTTATTTTAATTAAGGTAATGAACTTAATTAGTTAGAACAATTGATCACAAGGTCAAATTCAAAATTTTTTAAACACTCAACTGGGGACAATATTTCATATTCTATTACTAAGAGATTGCATAATATAACTTATCATTTGCAATATTTTATATTTGAATATTATTTTAGATGCAACAAAATTTTAAATTTGCTGCAGATTTAAAATTTTATTTAATATGATCGGATCGTACAAACAAATTCAAAATTGGCTAAACTTTCCGGCTTTGGTTTAAGTTAAGCTCGAGATTAACGGGTAGACTAAATCCTTTCAATAATGCATCATTTTATTTTTGAATATGATACATTAGTAAAGAAATTCTAATTTAGGAAAGATAATTATACAAAAATGGAATGTTGTAGGATAAGAATGGAGGAAGGAGAAATATTCTGGATTTACAAAAATGATATGCTATGGGGATGAAAATTTACCAAAACGCCCTCAGTGCAAACTCCATGTAATGAGAAAATTGTTTGCCCTCGTTTAAGGGGTGACCGGTACCGATGGCACCAATAGCCAGTCACCCTTTTTTAGAAGATGCATCATTACCGTCAATTTTAAAAAAATTAAGGGTTAAAATTTATTTGGTATATAGGAGTATTGCTCTTACAATAAATGTCCGAATGGTACTCAAGATTTAATCGAAAGTTAAACTTCAATTTGCCACCTCAAGATTTAATCTATGTACCGACCGTCCCTAGAGCAAGTGGCAAAGGGCTTGATGGTTGGTATCCGAGGCCCAAGTTCAAATCCTAGTAGATTTACATTTCGAGCTAAGTTTATTTCTAAATGAAATAAACGAAACGGATAACGTGCTACCTATCTCTCAAAAAAAAAAAAGAAAAAGAAAAAAAATGAGAGATTTAATCTATGTCCGAATGGACATAGAAAGAGAACAGGGGCAACAGAGAGGAGGATGACTACCATCAACTTCGATATTCTTGAGGATGATTATCATCAACTTCAACATTCTACTCGTTATCTTTCATGCACTAGGAGTAATCGTGACTTAATTTAGGAATAGTCGTAATTGTAACTAAATTTAGCAGTAGTCGTAATGAAGAGATCCCTCAAAGCATTTTCTCTTGACCACTGATCGCCCACGACTACTCTGATCATCGGCAGATCACCTTGTTCCTCACTGGCAAATACCCTACCATAGAACATAGAACATGTCTTTATTTGTACGTGTAGAACTTCTAAGTCAAGAACCGTACTATGTGATAGATTTTGTTTGCAATCAGCTTTGGCCTGGATCAACGGTTGAGCCTTAAGAAATCGAAGCCTCTCGACTTGTGGTACTATCTAAAGACCTCAATCTCATCTCTCTCGAGGGTTGAACCCGAAAGAATTGTTCCCTCTCCGGTTAGCACATGAGACAAAGTCAGATCTAGCCTTTTGCATTGAGGGACATCATACAGCAGACGAACCAGATCGCTCTATGCATCTAATCGAGATTTCTCCGCCAACAGGTCTATCACGTCCACCCAGATCAAATAAGTCTATTTGAATGAATCCGAGAGGTTCAAATTAAACATATTGGATTCAAAAAAGTTATGTTCTATGCATTATTATAGTCAACAATCGATAGTCTTTAAAAGAGAGAACGTTTTGGGCACCCTTGTGTGCATTCAGGATATCTACAGTGGTTTTTTTAGCAGTTTTTTTTTTTTTTTTTTTTTTTTTTTTTTTTTTTTTTTTTTNTTTTAATTAAGGTAATGAACTTAATTAGTTAGAACAATTGATCACAAGGTCAAATTCAAAATTTTTTAAACACTCAATTGGGGACAATATTTCATATTCTATTACTAAAAGATTGCATAATATAACTTGTCATTTGCAATATTTTATATTTGAATATTATTTTAGATGCAATAAAAATTTAAATTTGCTGCAGATTTAAAATTTTATATAATATGATCGGATCGTACAAACAAATTCAAAATTGGCTAAACTTTCCAGCTCTGGTTTAAGTTAAGCTCGAGATTAATGGGTAGACTAAATTCTTTCCATAATGCATCATTTTATTTTTGAATATGATGCATTAGTAAAGAAATTCTAATTTAGGAAAGATAATTATACAAAGATGGAATGTTGTAGGATAAGAATGGAGGAAGGTGGAATATTCTGGATTTACAAAAATGATATGCTGTGGGGATGAAAATTTACCAAAACGCTCTCAGTGCAAACTCCATGTAATGAGAAAATTGTTTGCCCTCGTTTAAGGGGTGACCGGTACCGATGGCACCAATAGCCAGTCACCCTTTTTTAGAAGATGCATCATTACCGTCCATTTTAAAAAATTTAAGGGTTAAAATTTATTTGGTGTGTAGGAGTATTGCTCTTACAATAAATGTCCGAATGATACTCAAGATTTAATCGAAAGTTAAACTTCAATTTGCCACCTCAAGATTTAATCTATGTACCGACCGTCCCTAGAGCAAGTGGCAAAGGGCTTGGTGGTTGGTATCCGAGGCCCAAGTTCAAATCCTAGTAGATTCACATTTCGAGCTAAGTTTATTTCTAAATGAAATAAACGAAACAGATAGCATGCTACCTATCTCAAAAAAAAAAAAAAAAAAGAAAAGAAAAGATTTAATCTATGTCCGAATGGACATAGAAAGAGAACAGGGGCAACAGAGAGGAGGATGACTATCATCAACTTCGATATTCTTGAGGATGATTGTCATCAACTTCAACATTCTACTCGTTATCTTTCTTGCACTAGGAGTAATCGTGACTTAATTTAGGAATTAATAGTCGTAATTGTAACTAAATTTAGCAGTAGTCGTAATGAAGAGATCCCTCAAAGCATTTTCCCTTGACCACTGATCGCCAACGACTACTCTGATCATCGGCAGATCACCTTGTTCCTCACTGGCAAATACCCTGCCATAGAACATGTCTTTATTCGTACGTGTAGAACTTTTAAGTCAAGAACCATACTATGTGATAGTTTTGTTTGCAATCAGCTTCGGCCTGGATCAGCGGTTGAGCCTTAAGAAGTCGAAGCCTCTCGACTTCTGGTACTATCTGAAGACTTTGATCTCATCTCTCTCGAGGGCTGAACCCGAAAGAACCAGTTAGCACATGAGACAAAGTCAGATCTAGCCTTTGCATCGAGGGACACCATACAGTAGACGAACCAGTTTGCCCTCCCCATCTAATAGAGATTTCTCCGCCAACAGGTCTATCAAGTCCGCTCAGATCAAATAAGTCTATCTGAATGAATCCGAGAGGTTCAAATTAAACCGATTGGATTAAAAAAAGTTACGTTCTATGCATTATAGTCAGCAATCGATAGTCTTTAAAAGAGAACGTTTTGGACACCCTTGTGTGCAATCAGGATATCTACAGTGGCTTTTTTTTTTTTTTTTTTTTTTTTTTTTTTTTTTTTTTTTGACTAGGTTCATTTCATGTCGAGGGACGAGGGAGTGATGACCACTCGCAAACTGAAGGTGAAAAGGTGACTAAGATCCCCTACAATATCCAGGGTGATCATGAAACCCTACTGAATTGCAGAAAAGAGGAGAATAAAATTAAGTGCACTCAGTCCACCAGGTCTTTCATGGACCAGAGCCAACTAGTAGACAAAAATACTATAAAGGGTCCCCCCACATTTTCTTCATTTTTATTTTTCTTTTTATTTTAAGAAATAAGGGCTCTCCCACTTTTTCATTTTCTTTACTCAACTTCTAAAGCAAGCATGTGTCGCACATTGATTAGCTAATAGTCTAATCAGTTAGCACCATCAAGGCCATCATTTTCCCTACACAAGTGTATGCTTATTTTAAAATTTTCTTTTTTTTTTTTTATTTACCATCTGAACAATTTAAAGCTTTTAACTCCTAGATAACCATGTTTTAACTGACATTGCACTCCCAATTTATAAATTTGTATGTGGCAAAAACAAAACAACGCCTCACTTTCTGTTAAATTTTTTAGCTAGTTGAATCGTAATATTAGGTTAGTTGCAAAGATATAGAACGAAAAAATGAATCGCAAAGGTAAAAATATCATAATAGAAGATTCTGAGTTTGAATCCCGCCAGAATCCTAACATTATTTAATTTTCTTGTATATTGTTCAAGCTCATATATATCTAGCATTTATCAAAAAATCTCGAGTTCAGACATGATGGAGAATATTAGATATAAATATTAAAAATATCATTTATGGCTGTTAGCTAGCCGAATTCTCTGATCCTTGACCCGATCAAAGATCCTCTCCAGGGAGCGTGTCGAGGTGAAATTGGCTTTGGATGGTGACCCTCAAAGTTTGCGCCCTTCGACTGGATCAAGCGATTCGGCTGATGAGAGATCGAATCAGCCGAGTTCGAAGATTTTTACTATGGAATAGGTTCGGCTGGATGAGCCGAATGTATGGGCTGCACAAAGACTTGGGTCGGCTGATGAGTCGAATATATGGAATACACAATGATTGGTGGGCTGAAAGAGCCGAATGCTTTTATATATATTAATAAAACAGAGTGTGTCCGAAGGGCATACAGACTCTGAAAATCTAGTTTATAACAGAGTGTGCCCGTGGGGCATACAGACTCTAAAGATCTAACTTAAAAACTACTCCTAGAAAAGCAGTAAATGCGGGTAAAAAAGATTGCATGTAGACTACTGCTAACAAAACGATAAAATTACAGAGAAAATAAAGGTGGTCTTCTCGTTCAGGAGAGAGAAAGATCCATATTGCAGGCTTCGAAATTACTATTTATAGTAATATCAACCCACATTATTGGTTGGTTGAAAATAGTGGGGAGAGTGGTTGTAATCATGATCGTGGAAGTTACGCCCACTTCTCATGGAAGTTACACCTCACTTCTCAACTGTTCCCGCCTAAACGCTCTCAACCTTCAGGCCTTATTACTAACTCCTGGTGTACCACGTGTCCTTATTTATTTGGCTCATACGTGGGTTAGGTCGGCATATTAATTTTTTGGCATCAACAATGGCAGCTTCAGCTTTTGGACAAAAATAGTTTATTTTATATACTTTAGCAATCACACCTTCACAAAGTTTGTAAAAATGCGCGTCATTTGCCTGAACTAAGCTCCAACAAAATAACAAATTTTTAAGTCTTTACATGCTGGACTACTTAAAATTGACATTTTTAAGACAAAACTCCAAAAGTTTAAAAGCCCAACAAAAAGAGGCTACCTATCATCAAAAGGGTTCCACCCCCAATGTCCAAAAAAACCTTACATGGTAACCCATGATTGCCTATTCATGCATGCATGGATGTGCACTTCACATACCCCACATTTTAAAAGGAAACTAGGGCTTTAGTGTGACAAAAGAGGTGGTGGGAAAAGGTGGGATACATGAGAGGACAAATAAATAAATAGAGGGGTGGGTATAGTGTATGTGTATATATATATATAGGACTATAGGGTTAGGCTTGTGTGTTTTTGCCTCACCTATTTAAGTTCCATGAGCAATCAAATGGGGAGCAACACAACCCCATCTCTCCTTATGGTTTCCACATGGTGGCGTGCTCACAAAAATATTGAGCATCTCTCACTCCACCAATCAGCTCATGGTTTATTGTACCACAAAAAGAGCTGGGTGTAAAGGAAGGTATAAAGGGGCCTCTCACACATACACTTTCCATCACTTTGTTATATGCATAGATTAAATTATTATTAGCTATGCTAATCTCCTAACTATGATACTCAACAACAATGCTTGGAGACCACTCAGCTATAGGCTATTTTAAAATGGCTTCCCTCGCTTTCTTTATTGATACATTAATGCTTTTTGTACACTTCAAAAGTAGTGTATATCTTACATTACATCCTAAAGTGGGATGGTCTCTATTAATCATATTTATGTAACCAGTAGAAAAGTACTTATTTTAGGATGAATAGGATGTACATTATACACGCTTTTTTTAGGGTATGTATGTCACTTTGCTCTTATTTAGTAGAAATAATATGTAAAGGACCTCGAGAACTTTATCTCTTTTAAAATAGACCTCGGGCGTTTTAATTTTTAGTAATTAGAATTTTTGAGTTCCATCAAATGGCTCAATAGACTTATCTCCTCAAGTTGCTAATTCTTACACAGCTGTTTCTTGATCATATATCTTAGGACCTAGCTAGTTGAAGTTACAATTATATTGCAATTGCAATTATATGTAGATTCAAATTTTGTGTTTAATTTGATACATTTGAATCAAACTAGTTCGGTTAGAATTGCATGAAGAGGCCTAACTATAATAGTGCAAATTACATCTAAATTGACCACGGTGCTAACTGCAATAGCTGAAGAGAATAATTTTAAACAAAAAATAAGCTTGCCTTCATAATTGCTTAAATAGAAAATATAATTTTATTCTACATTAGAGGTACTCTCACCCTCATAGATATAAAATAATAAAAATTTAAAAGTATAGTTTTCAACTGCATACAACCAAATAATTTATTTATAGTTATAATGCTTTCTACTATATCCAACTAAACAAGATACCTATAGTTTGTAACTTTTTTATTTCTAACTGCATGCATCTTCAACCACCCTATATTTTTAATTACATCCAACCAAGTTGCTCTATAATCTTGTAACACTTCAAAATATAATATATATATATATTATTTATATATTATACTATTATATATATATATATATATACATATAATATATATATATATATATATATATATATTATATAATTAGGCTACTATAACTATCTATAGTACCGAGCTTCGTACTATATCGGTTGTTTTCGATCTTAGCGTTAAAATCAACGTTCATTAGCCTTAAATATGATATAGGGCATTGAATGTCTTAGAATAAAATTTTAGTTTTTTTCGATATCGTTTACTTAGTAAATAAATTATATCAAAATGGACGGTGGAAATTGAATAATCTTTAAAATTTGAGCATAGGACTTTTAAATTCAAGATCAAGAATGTTAACCTTAATCTATATAGTTTAAAGTATTTTCTATCAAAATTTGAAGAAATTTAGATTCTTCTACACCGTTAAACTCCAAACTTGTCATAATAGCCATTGAAAATTGACAATTTTGAAATAGTTTGATCATAAAGTAAACTATGTCGAAAAAATATAAAATTTTATTTCTAGAAACTTTAAATACTCTAGATCAGTTTTAACGGTGTGGACCATTGATTTGAACGCCCTAAAATCGAAAACCAACACTATAGTACCGGAGCTCGGTACTATAGATAGTATAGTAGCCTAGCTCTATATATATATATATATCTATATATATATATATATTATCTAGTAAGTTTGATAGTTAAATATGAGGATTAAAGAATTTGTGAACCCATCATTGATTTTTAATTTTTTGATATGTTAGAATAAAGAAATATATTTTGTGTTTTAAAGTTTCATGAGATTATATACAAGACATCTATATACTTGTATATACTTATATTTATTTATTTGCTACGACACTAAGGCTTCGTTTGGTTCGGGTATAAATAAGAACTAGCTTATAACAGGGATATATAGATACAAGTTTAGGTACGAGGAGAGTTGGATCACATCAATGGACAATTGCGCACAACGTGTCACCTCTCAACCCACTACTCAATAATGAAAAATTACTTGCACCTACACCTAACCTTTTTTATAATAATTAATATTATAAAATTAAAATTTAATTTGATAAATGTGATCTATACTATATAAAAAGTATATGTATAAAAAATTATCATGATTTAAATTTCAATAGTCACGTTTTACAAATAAAGTGTATAAGATTTACATATACACATGGTGTATAAAACATTCCCATCTGTATCTTATTAAAAAAAAAAAAAAAAGCATTGCTCTTTAGATTTATTATGTACATCGAATTTAATTTTTAATAATTAATATTATAAAATTAAAATCTGATTTAATAGATGTGATTTACACTATATAAACAATTTATGTAAAAAAACTATGAGGATTTAAAGTTTTAGAATAGGAGGACTTTAAAAATAAAATGTATAAAAATTACTTATGAACCTGATGCACAAAACACTATCCCATCTTTCCCTTCTCAACTTTAAAAGTTTATTGCCTACACTTGATCTACTAATAAATTACATACATCGAACCTATTTATTAATAATTAATATTGTAAAAATAAAAATTAATCTAATAGATGTGATCTGAACTATATAAAAATTCTGAATATAAAAATTACAAAATTTAAGTTTTAAATATGGGGTCGATGAACAGGGCGTATAAGATTTCCTTATACATATATATATAAGGGAAAACTTCAAAAACCCCCCCTGTGGTTTCGTGCATTCTCACTTTGCTACCCTGTGGTTTAAAACGTATCAATTTACCCCCCTGTGGTTTCATTTTTATCTTTTCGGAAGCTTTTTCGTTAATATTTCGTTAAATTATATACAAAAAACTTCAGATAACCATCTATATTTATCGAATAGTCACTTTAGTATCCTTTAATTTTAACTTTGTCACTGATTTTAAAAAATAATAATAATAAAATTGATAACAAAAAGATAAAAACGAAACCACAGGGGGGCAAATTGATACGTTTTAAACCACAGGGTAGCAAAGTGAGAATGCACGAAACCACAGGGGGGGTTTTTGAAGTTTTCCCTATATATAATGCATGAAACAATCCATTTTTTAATTATTTTATTGATTTATTTAAATAATTTTAATAATTTTTTCCTAATCTTTGTCACATATGCATGCCTTTATAAAGTAACTTAGTTACTAATAAGCAATGATAAAAATTTTATGTAGTGCGTATAACAATTTACATTATTTTATTCAGGCCAATTTGCATAAAAATTTACAAGTTTTGAGCTTTTGTAAAATTGGACCGTCTTTTTTAATTTTACAGATTCGGTCTAAATTTTCAGAAAATTTGGGACACCCCTCCTCACCTCCGCCCCATGCGCTTTCGCCCATGCCCGCTCATCCCCTGCCCTCCTCGCCTCCAACCCTGCCGAGGCTGCGCCACTATCCTATTTTTTTTTTCTCTCCGAACCTCCTCCATCGCCTCCACGGCCCTCCACTACAACAAACTTTTCACCCACCAAACCCATTTTTAGGAATTCGTCGTCCTCACCACCGATGACGACAACAAAAAGAAAGCACTTCTCAGCGACAAGAAGCGCGCTGGCACATGACCCACTACGCCCATCCGGCGCCGGCGACGAGCGAGATGGAAACGCAGGAGAGCGTAACGATGCCGAAGGAAAAGGCAGGGTGGCAGCGAGCGTAACATCCGAGAGGGCAGCGGCGAGCGCGGCCTCGACGGGGTAGGAAGCGAGGAGGGCGGGGGGTGCACAGGAGTATCTCTGGCCAAATATTTTTATTTGCTTAAAACAAAAAAGATAACTAAAAATTAAAAACTAAAGAATAAGAAAAAAAAACTAGAGAAGAAAAAAGAAGAAGATGAAGTACACTGTTAAAATAAAGTTACACTATTTTAAAAGAACGTTGCATTATTATAAATGTAAATTACGTTTTTTTAGATATAAACTGCACCTTTAAGATGAAAGTTATACTCCTTAAATAAAAATTACACTTTTTGGAAGATAGTTACACTATTAATTTTTTTCTCCCAAAGAACACGATTTAAGATGAAAGTTATACTCTTTAAATAAAAATTGTACTATTTTGGAGATAGTTATACTATTTCTCCTCCCAAAGCGCATTTTTTAAGATGAAAGTTATACACTTTAAATGAAAGTTGCACTATTTGGGAGATAGTTATACTGTTTCGCCTCCCAAAGAGTATAATTTAATTTTATTTAAAGAGTGCAATTTTTATCTTAAAGTGTACAGTTTATATTTCACAAAGTGCAACTTATGTCTATAATAGTGCAACATTCTTCTAAAACAGTATAACTTTATTTTAACAATCTAATTTCATCTTCTTCTTCCTTCTTCTCTGGTTCTTCTTTTTTATTCTTTAGTTTTTAATTTTTAGTTTATTTTTTTTAATTTTAAGCAAATAAAAATAGTTGACCAGAGATGCTCCTGTACGTGCATCCTCCGCCCTCCTCACCTCCAACCCTGCCGAGGCCGCACTCACTGCTGCCCTCTGGGACGCCACGCTTGCCGCCGCCCCGCCCTCTTCTCCGGCATCGTCACGCTTTCCTCCGTCTCCACTTCGCTCATTGCCGGCGCCAGATGGGCGCGGTGGATCGCGTGCCCCCTCCGGTGCCAGTGAGTTACTTGGCGCCGAGAAGCGCTTGCTTTTCGTTGTCGTCGTCATTGGCGGTGAGGACGGTGGGTTCCCGGAAGTGTGTTTAGTAGGTGAAAAATTTACTGCAGTGGAGGTAGAGATGGAGGTGGAGATAGGTCACGAAGGGCGCGGAGTCGGTGAAGGAGGTTCGGAGAGGAAAAAAAAAAAGAGAATAGCAGCGCAGCCTCGACGGAATTGGAGATTAGGAGGGCGAAGGGTGAGCGGCCGCGAGCGAGGGCACATGGAGCGGAGGCGAGGAGAGGCGTCCCAAAGGACAGCGGCAAGTACAGCCCTGGTGGGGTCGGAGGCGAGGAGAGCAGGTGGTGCGAGGAGGCGAGCAAAGGCGCGCGGGACAGAGGCGAGGCGGGCCACCTCTGCCTCCCCCTCTCTCTTCGGAGAGGAAAAAAAAAACAAGAGAGAGAGAGAGAGAGAGAGAGAGAGAGAAATGGAATACTAATATTTTGGTCCATTTTCTAAAAATTCAGTCCGAATCTGTAAAATTGAAAAAGGCGGCCCAGTAGATTTTTTATGCAAATTGACCTTTTATTCAAATTAATATAACTATTAAATTATTTTTATTTTTATTTATTATTTAATAAATAGACTAATAAATAATATAAAATATTAATTAAAGTTTGTTAATAAAATATTTTGTATTCACGGTTTCGCGTGAGTACTCTCTTAACTAGTACGATAAAAATTGTTGTGTAACTAGTAGCTTAAACTAGGAGCTTGAATGCGCCATTTGATTAAATTTATGGAGTCAAATTGCTAAAATTGAATGATTATGAGTCTATTTATAAAAAGAACTAAAGCTTAGAGGCCTCTGTATATTCTTGTCTTGTTTATTTTTTATTTTTTAAAAACAATTAACTTCAATGAAAGAAACTAAGAATTTTATCAAATTTAATAGTTTTAATCATCTTTCGGTAAATAATTCAACTACTTGGGATAACTCAGCCTAACAAGATTAGAATTTAAAGAGGAGCTAAAAAATTAAAAAAAAAGAAAATAAAAGATGAGGAGTGTCTTTTTATTGCCTATTGTTGAGGGGGCCCATATACATTTTTACCTAACATTTTTCCAACATAAAATACACAAAGAATGAGGAAGTGTCCCTGAAGATTCCATGCATGAGAACAAAACAAGCCACAAACCAATGAGAGAAGAGACTTGTGAGAGAGGGGGTACCAATGATAGGATAGACCTTGTACTTAATTGATTTAGACTCAAAAGTCCTATCAACATTGTTGCAACTTGTTGTATTAATACAATGTGTCATCTTTCATGTCATTAATGACTAAGACAAAGAATCATAAAAAAGATTAGAGTGGACCCAATTGAGGTCTCACAATGTCTAAATTAACAAAAACCCCTTTAGACTACCAATTAAGTGGGAGTCTCACTAAGCAAAGCTTGTGAATCTAAAGCAAGTTAATCTATTATTGTGTTGATTATTTAGAGGCGATCGCCGCGCGCATTGTTCGTCGAGTTTCAGTAATAACCGATCCATTTTAACTAGATTGAATCTAATACCGAAAAAATATCAACTAGAAGTACATGGATTTTAGAGGGTCAGCAAGTTTTTTCTAGTTCAAACAAATTTGGTTTCAATCAATTTGAGCTATTTCGATTGGTTTTTTTTTGGTGAATTTTGAATTAAACTAATATGCTTTTACTTTCAATAATTAGATAGCTAAATTTCGCTCACAACATCACAGTTGAAAGCTTAAAGTTTAATTTTTGAAAAAAAAAGAATTAAGTTGCAATTTATAATTTAATTTGAATTCATTTCCTCTTAGCTCATAAACATGGATTTATATTTCATATTAGATATTTTAATGGTAAAAATATACCAATAATTTTATAATTTTCTCTCTTTTTTTTTGCATAGAAACTATACCGGAAGATTTGAATGTTGATTATTCTGTTAATCCTCTCAGTGCTTTTACCGCGTTAATATTATTTTCTGAAATATTTCATACGCAAAAAGACACACGACGGTATGCCCACGCAAACCCATATATCTTATGTATTGTAGCAAAAGAGCAAATAAAAATTTGTTTTTGTCAAATTAATTTTCCCCCACAATATTAATTTCTCTATTTTCAAAATACACTTCAAATCATATACACTGAACGCTTCTTATAAGATTCTGTCCAATGTTTCGACCAATTATTTTTCGAACCGTCATCTCATGAGATCTTTAACTTTCTTAATCTATTTAACTTTCACCATCTCAGATTCATTATTGTACCAAAATTCTGTATTGTCGATGCATAATCCCTCAAATACTAATAAAAGGATTACGTGAACCAAACGGCTCCTAAAATATGCTTCTTAATTTCTTCGTTTAGGACGCTTCTTCAACATCATGGAGTTGATAACTTGAAGTTAATTGAGGAGTTGATTCATAGATTCACTATAATAAAGTTACATGACAGAATCAAACAAAGAGATATAAGGTAGATCCAAAACGAGAATATCACAAGATATGAATCCTAGCATCTACAAATATATATTATCTCAAAAGATTGCATGAATAAAATGACAAGGTGAGGCATGTTATGATTATTATTAGGGTTAATTTCATACGAGTCCCTGTAAATATAGTAAATTACAAATATTTGTCTACAAAATTCAACTTTCATATGCTGTTTCTATAAAAATCCTAATGTTTTGAAATATGTTCCTCTGATTTATTACTGTTATAACACTATCTATTTAATTTATAAGTGAAATGATCTTTTTATTATCACAAATATGTCCCCCCAATATTCCTACTGTTAATTAAAAAAGAATAAAAATGTCAATTCACCTCACTAACTAACTATGGTTAAGTATTTAACATAAGATTAACTAAATTTTTCTAACGGATTCTAACGGCAGGAGTATATTTGAAACTATCAGGACTTTTATAGGAACAATATATGAAAGTTAAAATTTATAAAGATATATTTGTTATTCATTATATTTGAAAGGACCTGTATGTAATTAATCCTTATTATTATTATTATCATTAATAACTTCTCAAGGACAAGTCATCCAAGTATGTCTATTTTAAATTTCTAGTAGATGCAAAAAGCAAAACCAAAATGCCAAATAAGCCAACACAATTACTACTAATGTGAATGTTTTCATATGTGGTGTCTATTTTTGATAAAATAAACTTATTGATTTTAGGGTTGTAATACTTTAGATGAGATTCCTTATGCTTTAGATGAGATTCCTTATCTGGGCAGCTGTCACTCTTTGCCCATACATAAAAGTTTACAAGAATATATTTTTCACCTATACCTAAAAGAGTTGACTTGGATAAAACTTTAATAGGAAGCTTTCCAACGACGCTTTATTAGAGAGTCCCCCTGTCCGCTAGTATATGTTAGTTTTATTTCTATCTAAAAATTTGTTGGGTATTTTTCATTGTTAACGGCCAAATTTTTATTTTAAATTCTACGAAAACGATTACAACTCTTGAATGATAGAAAATTGACACATGACCGCAAGTTAATTGGGGCCTCCTCAATGAGGCGCTGTTAGAGCGCTCTCCACTGAAGTTCTTTCCATTTGACTTGGCATGCATTCTTGTTTTCGATAATAGAGTATTTGAATAGATGGTTGGCATTCTTATACATAATTTTGAATATTTGAACTTTTTAATAACAACATTTTATAGTTTTTATAAAAGAAAAAAAAAATGGTGTTTTGCCATTCACACCAGTACTCAAAATTAAACAATCTTTCAAAAATAAGAGATAGTATTCCTAAATTCAAGTCAGGGTATATATATATCTCTATTTATATAAGCTAAAAAAAAATTTAAAAAAATAAAAAATTCAACTGAACAGAACTGTTCTACACAATTAATTAAAATAAATACACCTTACATACATAATCTGTAAAATTGTCACTTTTAACCTGTACAACTTGATCATAAAGTAAATAGAGTTGAAAATTTATTAAATTTCTGGTTCAAATATCAAAGAATTTTTTTTTAACTGCATCAGAACGTCGAATTAAATACCAAATCATTAATAACACCTAAGAATAAAATTTCAATAGGGAGCTTCCCAACAACGCTTTGTTGCCGAGACCTTAATCCGCTACTACATGTTAGTTTTATTTCACCTCAATTTAATAGTTCCTTGGGTATTTTTAATAGGGTTAATTGCATATAGATCCCTGTAAATATAGTAAATTGCAAATATGTTTCTACAAAGTTCAACATTCATATGTTGTTCTTATAAAAGTCCTAATGTTTTTAAATATGTCCCCGTCGTTAGAATCCGTTAGAATAATTTAGTTAACCATAGATTAAGTATTTAACCATAGTCAGTTAATGAGGTGAATTGACCTTTTTATCTCTCTTCAATTAACAGTTGGGACTTTTAGAAGGACATATTAATTTGTGATAGCAAAAAGGTTATTTCACCTATAAAATAGACAGTGTTTTAACGGTAATAAACTAAAGGATATATATATGCAAAATTAGGACTTTTATAAGGACAACATATTAAAACTGAACTATCACGCCCCGCGACCACTAATTTGGCCGATTTGGGCACGTCGAACAGACGCCGGTCGGACAGCACCTCCTCTGCCCGCCCAAGGCTAAGCATCAACAATCATGTACAACAAGTGCCCAGGAAAACTTAAATACATACATGATCCAACAAGAAGCACCACAAGTGCTTAAACAAGCAAGAGCAAGAATCACAAGTACATACAAGTGAACCAAAGAGAGATATAATCTAGCTATTACATTATCATTCAACCATTCACAATTTTAATTACATTTCCATCTCCCAAAATGATACATACAAGTTCATCATCTATATACAAGAGTAGCTCTCCAAAATCCTCATAATATGAACATCACCTATATACACGAGGGTACTCTAATACAGATATGGAAAAGCTACTAACTACTAGGGCGCTATGCCCTTCCCGCGGTCCTCGTCCGGAGTGCTCGAACTCGGCCCTGCAACAAAGTGGGGTGAGAACTATTGTCCATAGTTCCCAGTGGGTTCGACCGCCGACTCCGCCGATCTCTCCACTAGGTCTAAGCAGGTATAAGCATATAGATAGATAGATGTCTGCAATTGAACTGATACATTAAGAATAAATTGCAACATGCTACTATGCCTTGAAAAATACAATGAATGAACTTAGCCATATATCAACTAACATGCTATTATATCTCTATCAAGCATGAATGCAATATCTACTATGCTCAATATGCATATCTCTCTCATGAGTTCATTACCCAATCCTTTGGCTAATTCGAAGGTTCGCCCTCGACTCACATCTCAAATCCCCTCGATGAGTAGCTATCCAGCATTTACCTTACCCGGAACCGTCTGCGAAGAACTACGTCTGTCCTCTGCGTGACCACCTCCGGAGTGCACTAATGGGTGGAGCGACCACCCCCAAAAAAGACTGTATGAGTATGATCCATTCTCGCCAACTGAGGATACCCTGTCAACTAGAGTCATCAATCTCTCGGGGATCCAACTATCCCTATATCCATGTCAAGTGTCTCAATATCACACAAGTTCTCATGCAATGTGTCAATTAGGGAAACTCACCTATTCCCTAAGTTTGCCATGACATAAGTGTTTCTTTACGCTAAGTTCTAATGCCACTCATCAAGTCATTCTTTTGGTTTACATGCCACTCGTCTTGATAAGGAATCTCGACTACTCTAGTCCACATGTCATTATTTTCATCAACACAAGATCAAGTTATCACTTATCTTTATCACTATAGGGTTATATGTCGCAATACCTCATTCTCATGCATCCTAAGTTCAAGTGCCAAGCTCACAATGCTACACTACCAAGGAGCATGCAAGAATAGAAATGCAACTAACCAAATACCCTATCTTGCATAATATCAACATGTGAATATGATCAATATGTATACTTAGACATAGGAAGCAGCTTAACTGCTTCGGGATGACACCACCCACCTCTTAGTGATATCACGATGCTAGAAACTTGATTCCGCGATTTTAGGCCGCCGCCTCGGCCCTCCAGGCGAAAACGAAGCTACAACGTCCTTTTTTGCCAATATCTTTACGCCGGCTCGACGGATCGCCGAACTGACTTCGCCAACGCGTCGGAAAACCTAGCAATTAGGTTAACACATGATCAATTTAGATCAAACCCCTTGATTTAGAAAAACCCCATTTGGAACCCTATAATTGCAACTATGCAAGAATCCACCACTAAAGCTTCAGATTCATGCAATAAACATCAATCTAGTGTCAAAGGGTTCCAATAAAACCAATTATAGAGCATAAAAACTCAACTCTAGGAATCTACCATGAAAGCTCCATTAGCTTACCTCAATAAGCTAGCTCCAACCCAAGGAAGATGATGAAGAAGGTGATGCTTCACTTCCTTGCTTGCTTCTCTACCAATGCCTCTCCTATTTCTACCTTTGAAGAGAGAGAGAGGAAAATAGCTTTAGAGAGAGAGAGGGAGTGTTCTTTTAGGGCACAAATGAGAAAGGAAGAGCCCACCACTTCGCTCTTTTAACTCTACCCATACACAATTGCTCAAAACCCCCTCAACAATGTAATTAGTGCTCAGCCCAACCTGGGCATTTTTCGGGTACGGGGACCAGCCCCCCTATGAAGGGATTGGACCCCGAGAGCAATGCTGCGCGTAGGACTTTCTGCCCGATCCTCATACGCGTACAGGGACCAGTCCCCGCCTGAGGGACCGGACCCCGAGAGCACAAAAACTCTGCATTGTGCAGAATTGTTCCTGCTTGCTCTCCAAGGTCCCTTCCAATACACTTTATGCGTTTTCGATGCCTTCGGCTCTTCCGAAGCGTTCCGAACTCGCCTTCGATCGATTTTGATCGAAGTTGGAATTTATGTTTCGAGATTTTCATATCCTTACATGAACTTTATAAGGATATATTTGCAATTCACTATCTTTGTAGAGACATGTATGAAATTAACCTTTTTTAATAATAAAATTTTAAAATAAAATTAAATTAAAAAAAAATTATAACTCTTGAATAGAGATAAAAGTGACACGCAGTGACAGACTAAGACCCCTTTATGAGGCGTAATTGGAGAGCTCTCTGCTGAAGTTTTTTTTAAAAAAAAATATCTCGAGCCTACCATGTTCTCAAATACTCAAATATTTATACATATCTAAGTAGATAGAGGTGTGGATTTTATTTATTAATGCTCTAATAATTCAATAACAACAAGTTATGGTTTGAAGGCAAAGAGATATGGTGAGTTGCTGCCTGTGGATAGAATGTTAGGGGAACCCCGACATGTCACTGGAAAAGTCCAGAGACATCTCACGTGAGGTCGGAGAGGATTTGACTCTGTTTTCTATTCATACTACTCCTTGGAGACTTTTTTTTTTTTAAATAAAAAAAACTTTAAATGTCACCTATGTGATTTCGTATTTTTTTATTTTAATATTCTATGATTTAAAGTCTATCACTTTTATACCATGTGATTTTATTTTTCCTCTTTTTGTTATCTGATTTACTAATTTTTTTCGTTAAATCAATAATAAAGTTAAAACCGAAGGGTAAAGTAAATATTCGATAAACTATAGATGGGATATTTAAAATTTTTCGTATATGATTTAATGAAAATTAACAGATGGACTGATTAAAAGAGAAAAATAAAATCATGCGGTAATAAATTTATTATCTTTAAAGTATAAAATATTAAAGTGAAAAAGTACGAAACCACTAAAGTGGTATTTGAAGTTTATTTTTTTTTTTTTTTTTTTTTTTTTGTTCCTCTCTATATGAGGCACATAGATTTGATATTTAAATAGTAAAATATTTGTATCATGCGTGACGGATGGAGTCAAAAGCTTTATGAATACGAGTCCCGGCCTATCAGGTGGAAAGACTCCAAATATGAATATAGAAACTAAACTTGCGACTATGAAAATTTCAAAAATTATTTGATAGGATGGAGCAAATTGTCAAAAAGTTCAAACCAATTCAATAATTCAAGTTTCAGGTGAAGACGATCGTACATATAAGTATGAATTAATATTTTGTTTTCTATCTAATATGAGGCTATTATTTCTAATACAAGCAGCTAAGATTGAATTGAGAGAATGAGAGGATCAAAAAAAAAAAAAAAAAGGACAAGAATTTGTAGAAGAGAAAAAGAGAAATTCATTTAGTAGTATAAATTTATTTTCTCTCTTTTCCTCCCTCTTTTAGAAAAAAATAAAACAATTTTTGTACGAACTTAATTTCTTGCCACCACACACCAATTTGAGAGAGAAAAAGGGGGCAAATATTAATCCCCTCTCACTTGAATTAGGTTTTGTTTGGTATTGAGATCTATCTAACACTATCAGATAAATTTGAGTTGTGAAAAAAATATATAGGAATATGCTTCTGCGTTCTCCGATGGGACCGCACAAAATATATTGTAACTGACTTATCGCGATATGCGGAACGCAATATTACGTACGGAAATAAACAGAATATTTTTCCAACGTACTTTCTCACCGCACGTAACGCAATCTTTCCGCAATCCCAAACGAAGCGTTAAAATATTTTTAAAAAAAGTCTGATAGTATTATGTTTGGATGAAGAGATTTTATTTTATTTTATTTTATTTTGTCGGTACCCCATTGGATGGGGGATGGGCCTACATAGCAAATTGTGGTTTCCCGCTGCATACCCAAAATCTCTAGGTTGAATTAAAATATAAAAAAGATAAAAGGAAAAAACCAAAAAATAAAATTATGTAAAGTAATTGTTGTTCTTCCGAAGTTTAAGATATGAATTCAAATTTAAAAACCTTCAAATGGCATCCCTGTGGTTCAGCACTATTTCACTTTAGTATTCAGTGATTTAAATTGTATCACTTTAGTACTCTATAGTATTTTTTTTTTTTTTTCCGTTATCCACTCTGTTAATATTTTAAATAATCAGTGAGAAAGTTAAAACTACTGGGTGCTAAAATAAAAATTTTATAAAATATAGGGTATTAAAGTGAATATTTGATAAACCACAAGAAAATATTTGAAGTTTTTTTTATATATTTTAACGGTGAGTTAACGGAGTGCTGACGAAAAGAGAAAAATGACACCGTAGAGTACTGAAGTAATAAACTGTAAACCAATTGTACTATGGTGAAAAAGTACTAAATCGCATGGGGGGATATTTGAAGTTTTTTCTAAATTAAATGGAGCAGCCTGTGACACTAATCAATAGGGCTGGCAAACGAGCGAGCCGGCTCGCGTTCGACTCGTGTTCGGCTCGATATTTGGCTCGCTCGAGCTCGACTCGAAATTAAATGAGCCGAGCTTGAACAAAATAAAAGGCTCGAAATTCATTTCAAGCCGAGCTTGAGTATTACTCGGCTCGTTCGAATTAGGCTCGAAAAGCTCGAAAAGCTCGAATATATATATATATATATATAATTTATATATATATAGGCTGGGACTACTATACTCTTATGAGTATAGACCCCTTTGTACTCATAAACTTTTAACCGTTGATTGATGGATGTGTGGTTAGGATGATGGTGGTCCCCACTTAGAATGATAGTGGTCTCCTAGGGTTGAGTGGTAGTTGGTTAAATAGTATGATCTAACGGATGAAAATGATTAATGGAATAAATCTAAGCGGTCGAAAACTTTATGCCACCGTTTGGTTGGGGTTAAGGGGTGGAATAACCCCTTAACCCCAATTTATACCCAAACACCACTCTTTTTGGATGGGGGTTAGTAAACCCCACCCCAAACCGGGTTAGTGGGTTTACTAACCCTACTCCCCTCCCAACTTTAACCCCGCACGCATACCGAGCCTCATCTTTTTCTTCTTTATCAATCATTAACCCACTCCCCCTCCCAACTTTAACCCGCCGCATCCCGAGCTCTCACCTTTTTCTTCTTTATCAATCATTATCTTCTTATCCCACCTACTCCAACCAAACACTTTTTTTCACTATCCTAGACTAACTCCAACCTCAACCAAACACCAAAAAAATTTTAACACCATATAACCCTGAACTTAATCCTATCCCTGGAATAGCTACTTTTTCTTAACCCCGAACCAAACGGGGGCCATGAGTATAAAAGAGCCAATACTCATAAAAGTACAGTAGCCGGACTCTATATATATATATATATATATATATAATGTATTTTAATTATATATAGGCTTTAATTTAATTTGGGCCATTATTGTTTGGCCATAAAATAAACCAACAAGTACAACCGTACAAATTAAGCCCAACTCTAAATTTACATAACACACTCTCTCTTTCAGACTTTCACTGTTGCACATAATCCTAAAACATGATAACATTCAAATTACCCTTATCTAGTCAGGAGTCACCCTAACTCACATTTCTTATAATTATTTTGTATTTTGAACTATTGGACATGTTGCATCAAATTGTAGGTAATGTTCTATAAAAATTAAACTATTGATTATATAATGTCGAGAATTTCAATCGGCTCGTTTAGAGCTCGAGCTCGGCTCGACTCGAAATTAGGCTCGCTCGAGCTCGCTCGAATTAATTTCAAGCCGAGCTTTAGCCTAGATTTAGGCTCGAAATTAATTTCAAGCCGAATTTGAGCTGACATAAGCTCGCTCGAGCTCGGCTCGTTTCCACCCCTACTAATCAAAGGAGAGTCTAAAGAGCTCTCCCGCGTTTTGGGGCGGTAGGCCCCACCTCTTTTTTTTTTTTATTTTTATCCTTCCCTCCCTCCCACTCTCTCTCTCTCTCTCTCTCTCCTCTCTTACTTTTTTTTTTTTTTTTTTTCTCTCAACACTCTCACTCTCCCTCTCTCTCCCTCTCCCTCTCCCTCTCTTACTTTCTTTTCTTATTCTTTTTCTTAACATTTTTTTTTTATTTTTTACCTACATCAAGTGTAAAATTTTATCGTATGAATCAATTCTATTTTTTAATAGTCAATATAACAAATAAATATAAAATTTTATTGCATAAATCAATACTATTTTTTAATAGTCAAGATAATAAATTTCGTATGGTTTATGTTCTTATTTTTTTTTTGTCCTTCCTATAATTTATTCTTATATTTTTATTGCAGTGACAATTACTTATTCTTCAATTGCTTTTTTTTATATAATTTTTTTGACTCTTTTTTTACTTTATTTATTTATTTATTTATTTATTTTTACGAAATTATTTTGCCGCAATGCGCGGGCCTTCACTAGTATTAACAATGATAAGGCTCCCATGAAATTGAAATTCAGGATCTTCTAATTTTAATATTATGTTAAATTATATAAAATAAATTATTATCCTCTAAAATTTTAATTCAATATTTTTATTATTTATATTTAGTATAAAAATATCTTACAATATAGCAAATAATTTTTCTTTTTAAAGATGAAAAACATCATATTTTTAATTTTATTTAAATCATAAAATAATACCAAACAACCAGCTTTTTTTTCAAAAACTTGTATTAGAAATCGTGTATATAATATTTTATATTGGCTAAATTGCACTATTGGCTTTCAAATCTTAATTTATTTTAATGTCTAACTCAAACTTTTTAAATTACCACAATTAAATCCTGAAGTTTACTTTAATTAACTAGATCTTGATATTTTACTAATGACTAATATGATAGTAACGTAGCATTATATAATTGTTGCATTATCGATTATAATAGTATTACATCAGTATCATAGTACCAACATATTATTATGTAGCTATCTAAATTAGACATTGACATTTAGTTATAATAATTTTAAAAATTTAAACTAAAAATTATAATAAATTAAAATTTGATTACTGACATCTCACTTATAATATGTGGACCAAAAGTGTAATTTAGTGAGTAAAATTATAATAAATTGTAAACTAAATTAAAATTAAAATTTAGAGACTACAGTATTGTGTGCTGCATAATAAGAGAACCAAAAGTGTAATGTAACGCTTTTGTTTTGAAAAATTATACTTGTACGCTCTAAAAAAGATGTAGATTATACACCCTAAATTCTAGAGTCCATAAAAATTCACATGGATAATAGTATAAAAAAAAAGTTGATGTGAAAAATAGGAAAATGATGGTTTTGGAATTAAGGTAAGCGTAATGTATACCGCCATTTGAGAGAAAGTCTATTATATAGCAGCTATATTACATCATCTATGTCGTGCCAATTATAGAAGTACAGTAAAAATATTTTTCTAAAAGTTATGATAAAATGAGTGAATTCTAGGGACGAAATGTAATTGGTTGAAGACACCACATCAGTCATATAACTATCATAATTTAATTTATTTTTTAAAATTTTAGAGTGTATCAATAGTATTGTTCTTTTGTTTTGAATCGCGGGCCTGGTCCTGGGTGGAACAAACAAGAGAATAAGTTTGACAAAAAATTCTAGAGTGTGACAGCCGTATTACGGATGTGGTGCAGTCTTTAGCTATTCAAGAGTACTTAAGAAACTTACCAAATCTGCCAAATATTTTTTAAAAAATATTTTTATTATTTTTTATGACAAAATATTTAATTAATTGATTATGAATGATGCGACGTGATTACTACGCAAAAGAAAAAAAAAGAAAAAAAAGAAAAAAAGAAAGTAGACACCATCTGCATTAATTACAAAACAGACGAGGGAGGGCGAGTAGCAGGCTAGCAGCAACGCGGGGGATTACGATCGATGCGTCGTCCGACAACACGCCTACTTCCCATCAACGTGGAGCCCACCGCCTCCTCCGCCACATCCGGCCGTCCGTGGAACGGACGGCTCCTGATTCGACGAGCGGCAAATCGAGAAAAAAGCAGAGAGATGGGGGGCGCGCGAGTCGGCCAAAAAGATCTAGTTGAGATTCGTGTCTGTCTCTCTGCGGGCAATGATGACTGATCTTAGGCGGACCCCCCTCGGGAAGCGGGAAATTATTGCCTGGACCTCGCTTCACGAGAATCAAGTTTTTCTTTTTAATCTTTTTTTCTTTTTTTCTTTTTTTTTTTGTTGGTAAATTGTACGTTTGGCACATAAATTAATGGAAAATTTTCAAAAACCCCTCCCGTGGTTTCATAGTTTTTCATTTTGCCCCCCTGTGGTTTAAAATGTATCAATTCGCCCTCTTGTGGTTTCTTTTTTCTCTTTTTCTTATCAATTTCAGTATTTTTTTTAAATCAGTGATAAAGTTAATTTAAAGGATACTAAAGTGAATATTTGATAAATCTAAATGAGTATCTGAAGTTTTTTGTATATAATTTAATGAAATATTAACGAAAAAGCTACCGAAAAGATAAAAAAGAAACCACAGGAGGGCAATTTGATACATTTTAAACCACAAGGGTCAAAGTGAGAAACTACGAAACCACATAGGGGGTTTTTGAAGTTTTTCCTAAATTAATTATATGCCATATGATACGTTAGTTCTTAAATTTTTTTATTATAGTTTTTAATTAAAATTTTAAAAATTATTATAATTAAGTTTTATAATTATGTTTAGCTAACTAAATATTAACGCGTTCTAAATATATAAAAATAATATCGCATCTCAATTATTGATATATTATGAATCATAGCACTGCCACATTATTTATATGTTAGAGAATATATTAATATTTAGTAAACTAAATTTGATTCTAAAACTTGATTGTAGTAATTTCGAAAGTTTGATTAAAAATTATAATAAATTAAAATTTAAGGGCCAAAGTGTCACCCACCTTATAATTTCAGGACCCAATATATATATATATATATATATGTCCAGTTGCTATACTCTTATGAGTACGATCGCCCTCGTACTCATAAGTTGTTTTCGATAATAGAACTTCCGAATCGACGATCCACACCGTTAAACGTTATTTAAAGCATTTAAAACTTCTAAAAATAAAATTTTATAATTTTTTGACATTATGTACCTTACGATCAAAAGTTCACAAAATTGACAATTTTTAACGGCCGGTATGAGATACTTGCTAGTTTAAAGGTAGAAAAGAATCGGAATAGGTTGAATTTTTGATAGAAAATTCTATTAACTACCTAGATAGAGATCAATAACTCCGATCTTAAATTGAAGGATCCGATCATCTATTTTTATGACGTCGTTCGATTTTAACCGTTCATTTTATGCCCGCTTGATGGACTTTATAATAATTTTGAAAAATTACGAAATTTATTTTCTAGAAGTTTCAAATACTCTAGATTATATTTAATGGAGTGGATCGTCGATTCAAAAGCTCCATCATCGAAAACAACTTATGAGTACTAAGGGCCCACTACTCATAAGAGTATAGCAGCCCTACTATATATATATATATATATATAGTTAGGCTGGTATACTATCGGTAGTCCGGGGGCTTCCGTATTACCAAGTTGTTTTCAATGATGCGGCTTCCAAATCGATAATCAGCTCCGTTAGACTTGATCTACACTATTAAAAGTATTTGGAAACTAAATTTTATAATTTTTCGATATCATTTGGGTAGTGATCAAAAGGTCTCAAAATTGACAATTTTAATAGTAGATATAATGCGTTTGTGAATTTAACGGTGTAAAATAATCCAAATCTGATGAAATTTTTATAGAAATTTTTTTTCACTATTTAGAGTAAGATCAGTACCCCTGATATTAAATTCAAATTTTTTATCATCATTTTTTAGAAGATTTTTATTTTCAGCCGTTCATTTTTAGACTGCTCGTTTGATAGGTAAATGATACAAAAAATTTATAAAATTTAGTTTCCAAATACTTTCACTGATGTAGATCAAGTCTAACGGAATCGATCGTCGATTTGGAAGCTGCATCATTGAAAACAACTTGGTAGCACGGAGGCCTCCGTGCTACCGATAGTATACCAGCCTAGCTATATATATATAGAGTCCGGCTACTATGCTATCAATAGCACCAAACATTTGGTGCTATCAAATTTTCTGCTATTAGATTAACCCTTTCAATTATTTTTATCCGTTAGATTAAACTATTCAACCAACCACCTACTCAACCCCAAGGGGCCCACATCATCTTAACCGCACATTTGTCAATCCAAGGAGTATTCCAGCCTAGTTCTATATATATATATATATATATATATATATATATATTAATCTATGGTTCAATTTCTTAAAACTTTTATTAGCATATAAAAAAAGACTAATAAGATTGGTGAGTAAATATTTACCTTTAATTATCTAAGATGTAAATTTTACACTTATTTTATAGATGTATGGAAAGTGTTTCTCTTTATTTTAAAATATTTGTAGGCTACATTGAAAGATTTTTTTAATGTGATACTTGCACAACATATATATAATATACCACAGTACAATTTTATTGTCTATATAAATTGATTATGTGTGATTAATGATATTATGATAAATTTACAATAAAATGATTTTTTTTTTTTTTTGCACTTGTGTGTAATATGAAAGCTTTTTATTGATTGTTGCAAAATTTATGAGGGGAACTTTCTTGTAGGCACATAGATACACCTTTTTCAGGCTAGAATGATTTCCAAACTATATTGCTCAAGAATGAAAAGTCTTTTTTTTTTTTTTTTAGACAGCTACAACACAGAGATCATGTGACGCCCCAACTTTCCAGGGGGTCACCCATCCTAGGACTACTCCCGTCCTAGCACGCTTAACTCTCTTAACCTCTTGGGCCTTGCCATCACCCAAAATGCTTAAGCCGGATTAAGAGTTTAGCCTTATTATATCTCATATATAGGACTATCTGGGGTCTCACAATCTCCCCTCCTTTAAGCCCTGACGTCCTCGTCAGGCCTAAGACTCACAAGTACCAGGCGATGTGAGACTTATCTCGCTAGCCCGTCATCCAGACCCTGACTCAGCCGAGACTCATCTCACACTTCCGGCTGGTAATTGACTCTGATACCATCTGTGACGCCCCAACTTCCGAGGGGGTCACCAATTCCAGGACTACTCCCGTCCTAGCACGCTTAACTCTCTTAACCTCTTGGGCCTTGCCACCACCCAAAATGCTTAAACTGGGTTAAGAGTTTAGCTCTATTATATCTCATATATAGGACTATCTGGGATCTCACAGATCACATCTCAAATTAATTGTATATAGGGTCAATTTCATTAGTGCCCCTCTAAACTTCGAAAACATCATAGATGCCCCTATAAATTTTATTACATCACAATTACCCCTACAAATACTTATTATTTTTCAAACATATCCTTACCCTTACTATTCATCTCTTTATAGAATGATAAAATATTTAGATTATCATAAATATGGTTGAAATGTCCATTTTGCCCTTAACTTCTAAATTTTTTTACAAAAGTATTTTAGCATGATATATTTATTTTAAAATATTAAAATAAACAGTAAAATATATCATTTTACTGCTGTATAGTTTATAAAATAAGATATTTTATATCATTTATTTTAAAATTCGAGATGCCAAAGCACAGAAATTTGTGCTAGTTCAAATAACTTAATTCACATCATATATATATATATATTTAAGTTATATTTTGAATAAACTGTTTAACCTAATTTAAAGGAGTCAATTGATACTTTAAACAATTTTTTGTTAAATTTTTTAATTTTTTTATTTTTTAGCATAACTTGTCAAGATTATATATATATTTTTAATTGAGAATAAACTTATTTCTAAATGTAGGTTATTTATAAATTTAAAAGAGTGTTTATAAAATTATAAATGATTTTATAGTCAATTAAATATTTTAAGATGGTAATGACAATAAGGGCAAAGTTAGAATTTTGTTTGTTGTTTATTCAAAATTGATAATAAATTAGTGTGAAAGTTATTTTTGAAAGTTTCTCTCTTTTAAAAGGTTATTTATGATATTTCAATTTTTATAGGGGCATTCATGATATTAGACTTATTTAGAAGGGTAGTGATGAAATTTTCCCTTGTATATATATTGTGTAAGTAAGATAGAAATATATTTAATTAATCAGAGACAATGTGGTAATCACACATTAAATTGATATTTTTTTAAAAAGAAAATTGATAAATCTAAAGTAAATTTTCTTATTGTCGGAATAAATTGGTCAAATCATGACTAGATACAATATATTTGTTTTAACAATGTCAAAATTTACTCTGAATAAAACCAATTCTCTTAAAAAATACTTTAATGCAATATGAAAATATTGATTAAATGTTACAAATTCCGTATCGAATAATTATGACGATAAAGGCTTTCTTCTTACAACGAGATTTGCTCACATGTAACCAACTACTCCTAGGTGGTGAAACGATTTCTGTG
Source organism: Ananas comosus (assembly GCF_001540865.1). Classification (NCBI taxonomy): domain Eukaryota; kingdom Viridiplantae; phylum Streptophyta; class Magnoliopsida; order Poales; family Bromeliaceae; genus Ananas; species Ananas comosus. Next base: position 4,760,085 of record NC_033630.1, on the reverse strand, counting down.
GACGCCGATGTTTTGTATTAGTCTTGAAAAATAAAAGATTTTACTATTATTTTTATTTGGTACACTACTATTCTTTGTTTTAAAAACATTATTAAACTACTATATTCTTAACAATCTTTACATTATACTTTAGTTATAATTTGTTTTCATTTGCTGCATTAATTTGTTTTATTTTCTTAACAATTTTACTAAACTATCATTGTCACGTCAATTTCTATACCATTGTTAAAAAAACTTATTATTTTAGATAGAATTTGACAACTCCCTTTGAAGATATTGGCTAGTATGAGAAAGGCAAAATGAGTCTCTAAGATAGATTGATTAAAATTTTCTATCAAATTTTTTCAACCATTTTTTCTACTACTTTTAGGTGGTTTTTTTTTTTTTTCTTATCAAAACTAGTTTCGACTATCTCCCATACTGTTTATTTGTTTTCTTTTCAGTGTATTGCTAGCTACTGAATGAGATTGTGTATATTGGATTACATGTTATGTTGAATTATAAAATTTTTGATGATGTAAAAAAATACAATTTTTGATTTGAATTAATATTTGAGATAATTTGATATCAATGGATTTGTAATTTTTTGCACATACATGCAGACTAATATAATTTTTCTTTTTTACAATATGTTTTTACGTAGAGGCGGTTTAAACCGCCTCTATATAATGATAAGTTAATTATCCATAGAGGCGGTTTAAACCATCTCTATAGAATAATTTTTTTAGATGCAAATGAATAAAAAAGTATTCAAAAAAATAAATTAAATAAATCAGTAGAGACGGTTTCGACCGCTCTAAAGAACCATCTCTAAGCATCCCCGGCGGTCGATCAAACTGTCTCTATATTGTAGAGGCGGTGTCTACACCGGCGTTTTAGAGACTGTTGTTGCAACCGCCTTTACGATTCGTAAAGGCGCTCTCTAGAATAGTTAAAAACCGTCTCTATAAGCATCTTTTTTTTATACTGTGATAGCTATCATATAAGATTTTAGATTTATTAATGTAGAGATTGACGGACTAAGATTGTTCGGTAGTATCTTTGGAAAAAAAAAGTTATAATAAAGCAAATAAATAAAAATATGAGAAGATTATAGAGATATTAAAACAAAAACTAGGAAAACTAAAGTATAAAATCTTAATAGTAAATTTATATCATTAATAAATTGACGCAATTATAGGTGATGGATCTCACCATACAAAAAAAAAAAAAAACATACACACATCATTTTAGCAAAATTTTCATTTGTATGCTTCTCAAATTTCAGTAATATATATATATATATATATATATATATATTTATATATATATATATAATATATATATAAAATATTCTGACCATTATTTTTCATTCAAGATAAAACTTGATAGCAAAAAAAAGTATTTTACTATTAATAGTATTCAGCCTAATTCTATATATATATATATATATATATATTAATAATATATAATTTATATATATATATATATTAATTATGCCCTTACATATATCTATGTTAACACAAAAAAAAAACACTAGTACCAAATTTAAAATTTAAGATTTATAAAAAAATTCGAACCCTCACATCATGCTCGCATCCTTATCCTAACCACTTGACTTAATAGTTTAGGTGTGATAATGCAATAGTTGCGAATAATAATCATTTAACTGTGGACATTGATCTAAAAGTTTGCACTCTGGGGCGCCGCGCGGGCGGCGCCTCCTCTCATTTACCATTCCTCTGTTTCAGGTCAAGTTTAGAACTATGTTGGTATAGGTGCTGGGTTTTATACTTAGAATATTTAAAATCACTTTTAATATTTCTTTCTTTAATATAGTTACATACTTTTTTTTTTTTTATGGTACTACGTACTATCAATTGTAATCTTTGCTGCATGGTTTAGTCTTTAAATTTTAATTTGTCAGATTTTTTTAATTTAAAATTTTAAAATTATTATAAGCTAAGTTCTACAATTTAACATAATTGGTCGAATAATAGTATATATGTATATAATGTGACAATGACTTTACATTTTAGCTATTATTTTGTCATTCACCATATATTTTATACTGGCGATACATCATCAGTCAATCAAATAAATTATAATATAGATATTTATTACAGTAATTTAGAAAATTTTAGTTAGCATGTTAAACAAAATTACAATTATAGTACCAAAGTGTACGCGCCTTATAGTATTAGAATCATTTTAGTAAAAAGCTTAATTACAATATGCTATGGCCAATTTGCATAAAAAATTCATTTATTTTAGGCTTTTGTAAAATCGGACCATATTTTTCGTTTTTGCAGATTCGGTCCGCTTTTTCAGCAAACTGACCAAAATACTCTTATTACTTTTTCTCTTTCCTCTTTCTCTCTCCTCTTCGTTTTTCTCGTTTTTTTTTTTCTCGCCGAAAAAAGTAGCGAAGGCAGAGGCGGAGGCGAAAACGGTCCGCCTCGCCTTTCACCCTCATGCTCTCGCCCTCGCCCTTGCCCTCGCCAACGCACCCCCACCTTTCTCGCCTCCGACCCCGTCAAGGCCGCGCCACAACTTTTTTTTTTTTTGCTTTTTTCTTTTCTTTTCTTCTCCGACTCTCCTCCACCATCTCCGACGACGACGACGTCTCTCTCGCCCTTCCCCGCCCTTCTCGTCTCTCCCTCTCCCTCCTTCTCTGCTGCCTCCGACGACGATGCATCTTCGCCGGCGCCGACACCGACACCGTAGAGGTCACTGCGGCTCTGCAGCCTCGGAACGGGAGAGTCCTTAGCGGCGTCGTCACCAGCACCGTGGCTGTTGGCATAGAGGGTGACAAAAAAAAATATATAGAAGAAACAGAAAAAAAAAAAGATAAAAAATTATATAAAAAAAGGATGAATATGAAATTGCATCGTTAACTACAAAAAAAATTACAAGTTGCACTACTTAAGATGTAAACTGCAGCTTTAAGATGAAAATTACACTCTTTGGGAGATATTTACACTGTTTCTCTTCTTATTACACTCTTTCAGATGTAAACTGCAACTACTAAGATGAAAGCTACACTCTTTAAACGAAAGTTGCACTGTTTCTCCTCTTGTTGCACCATTTCTCCTCTTCGTATACTGTTTTTTTATCTTAAACTGCATCCATTTAAGAGATATTTATACTGTTTCTCTTCTTGTTGCACTGTTTCTTCTCTTGTTGCACTATTTCTCCTCTTGTTATAATATTTCACCTCTTAAAGAGTGCAGTTTAAGATAAAAATAGTGTAACAAGAGGATAAATAGTGCAATAAGAGGAGAAACAGTGCAACAAAAGAAAAAATAGTATAAATATCTCTTAAAGGGGTACAGTTTAAGTTAAAAAATAGTATAACAAGGGAAGAAATGATGCAATAAGAGGAGAAACAGTGCAACTTTCTTTTAAAGAGTGTAATTTTTATCTTAATGGATGCAGTTTACATCTGAAAGAGTGAAATAAGAGGAGAAACAATGTAAATATCTTCCAAAGAGTGTAATTTTCGTTTAAAGAGTGTAATTTTTATTTTAAACCTGCAGTTTATATTTTAAGTAGGCTTATAATTTCTTTTACAGTTAACGATGCAATTTCATCTTCATCCTTCTTTTTCTATAATTTTGTATCTTTATTTTTTTTCTTATTTTTTTTTATTTTTTTTGTCGCCTCTTTCTGCCCACGGCCACGGCGCTGGCGACGACGTCGCTAAGAACCCCCGGCTCCGAGGCTGCAGCGCCGCAATGACCTCCACGGTGTCGACATCGGCGCCGGCGAAGATGCATCGTCGTCGAAGGCGAAGAGGAGGGAAAGGGAGGGACGAGAAGTGCGGGGAAGGGCGAGAGAGACGTCGTTGTCGGAGACGGTGAAGGAGAGTTGGAGAAGAAAAGAAAAGAAAAAAGCAAAAGAAAAAGAAAAGTCGCAGCGCGGCCTTGGCGGGATCGGAAACGAGGAAGGTGGGGGATGCGTGGGCGAGGAAAAGGGTGAGGGTGAGAGCAAGAGGGTGAGAGGCGAGGCGGACCGTTTCCGCATTCGCCTCTGCCTTCACAATTTTTTTCGGCAAGAGAAAAAAAGAAAGAACGAGAGAAACGAAGAGGAGAGAGAAAGAGGAGAGAGAAAAAGTAATAAAAGTATTTTGGTTAGTTTGCTGAAAATTCGGACCGAATCTGCAAAAATAAAAAAGGTAGCCCGGTTTTGCAAAAGCCCAAAATAAGTGAATTTTTTATGCAAATTAGCCATATGCTATACTATACTTCACTTTTTTTTTTTTTTTCAGTTTCTATATTAGATTTTTTTTTTTTCCGAAGGTACCACTTATTATTATTATTATTATTTCAATCCCAGCACTTTAAGCAATAAATTTATAATTTTTGTAAAAGTTGTTAAAATATATTAATTAAAAGTGATAGAGTATATATTAAGCTCATTTTGATCTCAAAATTAAAAAACAAAAAAACTCCATAAACATTTTCAATAAGTCTACCCTAGAGATTCATTTTAAATTTTTTTCTACTAGTCAGTGTCTCTTCGTAAAACTATTAAATTTTTTCTAAATAATATATTTGTTAACAATAATGTATAGATTGGGGAGAAAAAAATAATTTAATATTATTTATTAAAAAAATAGTACAAATATAGAAAAATAAAAAAAATCTAAAATACAGTGGAGAGATTGAAAATATATAACAATACTGTAGTGTCTTTAAAAAATATTATAATATATAGCAAATAAAATTAGGATTAATTTCATATAGATCTCTATAAATATAATGAATTATAAATATATCACTATAAAGTTCAATTTTTATATGTTATTCATACAAAAATTCTGATTTTTTCAAATATATTCTTGTCGTTAGGATTTGTTAGAAAGACTTAGCTAACCATAGATAAAACACTTAATCTTAGTTAGTTAATGAGATGAATTGATTTTTTTTTCTTTTTTAATTAATAGTTGAGACTTTTGGAGGTATATATTTATGATGACAAAAATATCATTTTACTTATAAACTACATAATATTTTAGCAGTAACAATCAGAGGAACATATTTGAAAATATTAAAATTTTTGCATAAATAAATATAAAAGTTGAACTTTATAAAAATATATTTATAATTTATTATATTTGTAAGAACCTGAATAAAATTAATCCATAAAATTAATACTAAAATGCAGTACACCATTGTATGATTTGGCCAATGGAGGTGAAAAAAAAAAAGGGGGAAAAGTTTAAATACCTCCACTGTGGTTTTACTCTTTCTCACTTTAGCACTCTGTCATTTAAAGTATATCAAGTTAGTACCATGTGGTTTTGCACTTTCTCACTTTAGTATCCTGTGATTTCAAGTGTATCAAGTTAGTACCCTGTGGTTTCGCACTTTCTCACTTTAGTATCCTGTGATTTTAAGTGTATCAAGTTAGTACCCTGTGGTTTCGCACTTTCTCACTTTAGTATCCTGTGGTTTAATATTTCATTAAGAGAAAAATAAAACCACAGGGTACTAACTTGATATAAAAAGAAAATCACACAGTGCTAACTTGATACAATTTAAACCACATGATATTAAACTAAAAAAATATAAAATTATAGGGTATTAACTTGGTACACTTTAAATCATAAGTTACTAAAATGAAAAACTACAAAACCGCAATCGTTTTTTTTTTTTTTTTTTTTTTTTTTTGTTTAAATCCCAAAAAAAAAAAAAACTGGTTTCCGGCTGATGTTTTCTTGTAGAAGAAGACCAGGGCACACCACGTGGGAGTGGCGGGCCCCGCCCCGGCTCGAACCACGTGGCGTCCGGCAAGGGTTTCCCGTTCTGCTGACGTGTGCTACGGGTATTGGACCCCAGTTTCCCCCACCCCAATCCACCCGTCCCATCCCAACGTGGGGCCCACCCGTTCGAGTCTCATTGTAGAGAAAAAAATTTTACTGTACCATACTTATATCGTATCATCAAGTAACAAATTAATTATTTTTTTATTTAAGAGAAAAAAATAATAAAATTATTTTTTTATTAATTTTAATGAAATATATCAATTCAAAAAAAATAATTTTATTAATTAAAAACGTTACGTCAATAAAATATTGGGTGCATTTTATAATTTTTTTCCGGATGAGGGCCCACCGACCCGAACCCGTTCGCACCCCCAACCCCCCACCTCCTCCCGTCATACAACCGGGATATCGTGCGGCCCACCCGTGCGACCGACCCGATTCCCCACCCACCCGTGTGCCGCGGGCCCCACACCCTGCGCTGGTGGCACGACCGTAATTAGTCCGCAAATTGGAAGGGCAAAATGGGAAAAGCCAACAGGTGCCGGGGGTCGATGGGGCGAAGCAGTGGGGTTGCCTGCCCACGGGCGGACACGGGCAGCTGTGGGGAGTGGGGACCCCCTCACGCCGTTACTTAACGGCGACGTTTACCCGCGTTACCAGATTAGATGGACGGTGGGAAACAGCCCCGCGGTGCGGTCACCGCCCCTTCCCCTCCCACGGTGAGTTTAAGAGGAATTATTAAAATATATATATACTCGTGGCGCAATAAAAAGATCCGTTGATGCCGTTTTCTCCTCTCGTGCCTCCTTTATGCATGGACCGCGGTCTATGGACCGGAGCTTCCGTAAAATTATAATCTTAACAGTTTTTATATATTTTTGTTTGTTTGTTTCGCCAAATTTTGTATTAGAATTTCTGTACGAAATGACATATTTAAACGTCTTTTAAATAGACCGCGGTGGACGCAACAATTTCTTCCACTATCAGGACCTGATTATTCTTTTCGGCGTGAGGGGGCATTTTCGTAGTTCCACGTCGCTCCGGAGCGAAGAAGAGGAGCTGCGGTTTCCTCTCTGAAAGAGCAGTTTCCGGAGTTAGGGAGAGAGACAGCGAGCGAGAAACAAGTATAGAGAGAGAGAGAGAGTGTGTGTGTGTGTGTCTATTCCGGATTGGTGTGGGGTTCGAGCGACATTAGAAACTAGAGATAGAGAGAGAGAGAAACTGGAGAGAAAAGAAGTGTGTGTGTGTTTAGAGAGAGTTAATAAGAGGGCGCTTTTTAGTAACGCCGCCGTTCTCTTTTCCCTCCTCCATCTCTCTCTCTGTCTCTCTCCTCTCGCTTACGCCCTCGGCCACTGCTTTAATGGGGGGTTTAATTCAATAGATAACTCCCCACCCCCCCCTCACCTTTTAAGGTGGATTAATTGGTGCGTTTTTGCGATCCCAATAAACTATTCTTCTTCTTCTTCTCCATCATCACTACCACCACCACCTCTTCCACCCAGTAGAGCTTGAGCTTCTGCTTCTGCTTCTGCTTCTGCTGCTTCGGGTTCTGGTTGTGGTTCTGCACAGCGACGCGGCGGCTATGGCTTCAGGTGAGGAAAAGGAAACGTGGGTACGTAGTCTGAGCTTTTCTTAGCAGCGCTTCTTCTTCTTACGGGGTTTCCGTTTCGCTGTTGGAGGCGGAGGAGAGGAGCTGTTCGAGGAGCTGTGGCGCGCGTGCGCGGGGCCGCTCGTGGAGGTCCCGCGCGTGGGCGAGAGGGTCTTCTACTTCCCCCAGGGCCACATGGAGCAGGTGATGATCCCAACTCCCAATTCCCATTCCTTACTTCTCCCTCTGCGAATTCCTTCCTGAAACTCATCCCCCCCACCACACTTTTTTTTCTTTTTTTTTTCTTTTTTTTTTTTTTCTTTTCTTCCATTTTGAATCTCTTATTCCTTAGCTGGAGGCGTCGACCAACCAGGAGCTGGACCAGCAGATCCCGCTCTTCAATCTCCCTTACAAAATCCTCTGCCGTGTCATGAACATTCAGCTAAGAGTGAGCTCTCTCTCTCTCTCTCTCTCTCTCTCTCTCTCTCTCTCTCTCTCTCTCTCTTGTTTCTTAAATTTCTTGGAAAAAAGGAAAAAAAAAAAAGTTGTATTCAGTGAACGATTAGTGTGAAATTTTTGCCTCTCATTACAGGCTGAACCTGAAACGGATGAGGTTTACGCTCAGATCACTCTACAACCAGAAGCAGATGTAAGAACCATTTCAATTGCTATATACTGGGAATTGTTGAAATTCGCATATATATACATACATATACATATGAGTGAAAAATGCCTTTACTTATTTTTTAATTATGTTTTTTGTTGAATTTGGCAGGACAATGCGCCGGGAAGCCCGGACCCGTGCCCGCCGGAGCAGGCGCGGCCGGCCGTGCACTCGTTCTGCAAGATCCTGACGGCCTCCGATACGAGCACGCACGGCGGATTCTCCGTCCTGCGCCGGCATGCCACCGAATGCCTCCCTCTTCTGGCGAGTCTTCCTCCTGCACTCTCCCTCTTTTGTTCCCCCTCTTTTCAATTCCTTCCTTACTACTGGGATGTTCTTTTGCCGTCCTAATTTTCGCTTACTTTTTTATTTTTCAGGACATGTCGCAGCCGACTCCGACTCAAGAGCTGGTTGCTAAGGATCTCCATGGATTTGAGTGGAGATTCAAACACATATTCAGAGGTTTCACTTCGAAAATTTCTTCTTTTCTAATATGTTTGTTATAGGGAATTGATGGAAAAGAAATACACTTCTTCATGCACCAAATTTGAGTGAGAATTAACATACATTTGTGTACCGCTCACGAAGATAGTGTTCTTCTTCTTTTGGAAGAGAGAATTCGAAAAGGAGAAGATGGTGGGCTTCTAACGTTTCGTTATCTCCTTTACTGACGGTGTAGGTCAACCGCGCCGGCATCTTCTCACTACGGGTTGGAGTACCTTCGTCACTTCCAAAAGGCTGGTCGCTGGCGATGCATTCATATTCCTAAGGTTTGAGTTTAAGTATTGCTTTATAATGGACCAATCTTTTAACTTAGTTGGTTGTTTCGCGTTGTAGGAGATCTTGTGTTCGAATCCGATCGGTCCTTTTACCGTCTTGTTCTGAGAAAACATAGCTGTATTTAGTTTCGAACTTCGTTAGAAGCCGTGAACTGAGAAATTGCTGGATGGAAATAAATAACACGCTGATCTCTGAGAAAGCTCGAGCTTCAGACAGATCATATATTTCACCAATTCTAAGAGGCTTATTTTGCTACAGAGGTGAGAATGGAGAGCTGCGTGTTGGAATAAGGCGTCTTGCGCGCCAACAAAGCACTATCCCGGCATCAGTAATATCGAGCCAGACCATGCATCTTGGAGTTCTTGCGACTGCATCGCATGCTGTTGCGACGCACACGCTCTTCACGGTCTTCTACAAGCCGAGGTTGGGAAAATGATGAAATGAACTCAGTTATTGTCAATTATATATCGTAGTAAAAGATGAGGAAATAAAATGTTTCCTTTACCCTTCAATTGTTGCATTTTATTATTTCTGTGCAATTTCTTTTGTCTCTGAAATTCTATTTGCTATGTTTTTAAATCAGGACGAGTCAATTCATCATCAGTTTGAACAAGTATTTGGAAGCTGCCAAAAGTGGATTTGTGGTGGGCGTGCGTTTCAAGATGAGATTCGAAGGAGACGACGTCCCTGAGAAGAAGTATGCTGATTATGCGCTAATTTAGTTTTGCTGACAAGTTCTTTCGTCTGTTGATTTATGGTCATGAATTCACGTTATTGATGGGCTTGTTTGATTAATCTTGTAGTTTTTCCGGAACTATAGTTGGGGTTGGGGATCTCTCTTCTCAATGGAAAGATTCTGAATGGAGATCGTTGAAGGTTCATGAAATGCCCTTCACTTTTAAATCTTTCGCGTACTCTTCATGTTTGTCCTTCTCCCTCATATCCTTATACTTCAGGTCCAATGGGATGAACCTGCTAATATTCACCGTCCGGAGAAGGTTTCTCCATGGGAGCTCGAGCCTTTCAATGCCACAACTGCGCCTGTTTTAAGCGCCCCTCAGCCTGTGCTGTCGAAGAACAAAAGACCTCGGCAACCCACGGACATTTCAGAATTGCAAATGATCGGTGCACATAATTAATTCCTATTCCTTGCTTCTGATCTTCTGTGCTGTAGATATAGAATAATCAAACTAATATCATCTTCTTTTCTTCTGTTTTTTTCTAGGTGTGGAGCAAAATCAACCTTTCTGGTACTCGGGGTATACCCAGTCGCATGACCTTACTGCATTAAGTAGTACGGAAAACAAGGCAAATACTGTCACGAAGAACGGTGCGAGTTCTCTTGATCCAGTAGTAAGGGATAATTGGTTGAAGGACTTCCATTCTCCTATGAAGAGCCCGGCATCTTCACTAACAGATGTTTCTCTAAAGCTTTTCCATGACCGTAATGAAGAAACTGTGGTTGCTTCGACGGATTATATGACGGAAGAGCCCATGCTGAAGTTGTGCACTGGCATAGAAGAACAGAAGAAGCCCGAAAGTGTTAGCGGAGGTTGCCGACTCTTTGGGATTAACTTGGTGAGTCCCGTGAAAAGTACTTCTGAGAAGCCAAATTTAGCACCAGTGTGCACATCAGTTGCGGCGGTCAAGGATCCTTCTAGCAAGGGAACTGGTTCAATTGAAGACTTAGATCGGCAGTCGGCGCTTTCCAAAGTTTCGAAAGAATTGAAGCAAGGGATTCAAGAAATTCCTAAGGAGATCCAGAGTAGGCAAAACTGTTCAATCCGAAGTCGCACTAAGGTAAAAAGAAAATTGTATAGAAAGAAAGGAGATATTACGCGTTTATACCCCCAGCAAAATTACTCACTTATATGTATCCCCTCAAAATGTGAATTTTGAATTTTTTTTTTTTTGTTACATATATATACCATTGTATTTATTTGTTCCATAAATATACACACTTGTACTAAGAAAATGCTCCCAAAAAGATGAAACCAAGTGTATTAGGGGAGGGAACTTGCGAATTAACTTCCTAGCAAAGCATATTGGTGTAAAAAACTACACTTTTGAGGGTATATATGAATATTCAGTGCATGTAAATTGTGTAGAAAGTATATGATTTAATATGGAAATATATGTGGGAGAGCCCAAAAAAGCATAACAATTGAATAATTCTGGCATTTGATATTTGGGATGATCGATAGGTTCAAATGCAAGGCATTGCGGTCGGTAGAGCTGTTGATCTGACCGTCCTGGATGGCTATGATGAATTAATATCAGAACTCGAGCTGATGTTTGAGATCCAAGGAGAGCTTCAACGCCGCGACAAATGGCAAGTGGTCTTTACGGATGATGAGGGTGATATGATGCTTGTAGGAGACGACCATTGGCAGTAAGCTTCTATCAAACTTCCTACATTTTTCCTTTTTTCAGTGTATCTCTTCTGTTGATATCGATGAAGGTTCTGGTACAAGTTATTTTTGTTATTTGAGTTGGGAACTTCATTAAATTTACCATTCTAGTTATTAAAACCAACATTTTGATCAGCTGAAATGCAGTTTAATCTGTCAAATTTTTTAAAAAAAACTATAGTTAAATTTTACAAAAGTTTCCAGTTCATCTGGTGGGACCAACTAAAATCAAAACTAACAAGAGGGGGTGCCAATTAAAACAATGAAAGTTTGGTTGCTAGTTACAAAATGGCCTGTAGTTGAGGCATAAAGGGGTCTCCATAAATTTTAACCTTAGATTAATGCAGATGACTAACGTAAAGAATTAAATGGCCAATATTGTAGGGAATTTTGCAAGATGGCCAAGAAGATCTTCATCTACACGAGCGAAGAGGTGAAGAAGATGATGCCTAGAAGGAAATTTCCCAGTCTTCCTGCAAATGAGGGGGAAGAAGCGAGAACCCGAACCCGAACCACAGCCCCCCTCCATCAAGAGGAGCTTAAAGATGAAGCATAAATCGGAACATTTGAGCTGAAAGGTGGTTAATTTTATTTCATCCTTTCACTCATAACCTGTCGTATTTTCGTCCTTCTATTGCCGTTATTCTAACTCAATATAGGTTGCTTGAGGTAGATTCAACGCAACCAACTATTAGTAGCTTAAATTCAATAATATATTTCCTTGGTAGAATTTGAAAGGAAATTTGGTTGCTGGGTCTCATAGAACTAAGTAATTATGGGTAGCTAGTTTTTGCTCCAGTGGAGCATGAGGTTGGAGAGAGAAATATTTGGACTTTGTGTGAATACTGTATGTTTTAGGTCTATGCTTTGAGTTGGTGATTCTCTTTTAAAGTTTGTGTTGTACCTTTTGGTCTTTATTCCTAACCCTAATGTTGGGTGCATGCTTGAATTGTACTTGTAAATATATATATATATATATATATATCATTAAATAGTGCATATGTAATGTATGCTTTATGTTAGTTATTCCTCCTTTACAGGGTGTACCATGTGTTTGGTTTATGGTTAATCCTAAATATCTATTTAACATTGATTCTTTTACTTATCCTTGGAGTGTTGCGCGCTTTTGGTTTCTCAGTCATTGTTAGAGGGATGTCTCCTTTTGGATTCTTTCTTTATTAAGTTGGTCTATATCAGATTTAGTTGTGAATTAGTGACATGTTTGCGTTGGCAAGGAAAATTAGTTGGTAGTTGGTAGTGATTGTGATCATCAAATTTTGAATTTAATTTGATTCTTATTCACTTTAATCTGTTAACATGGAGCAAACTTTAAAGCTGTGTCCGGATGTATGAATATTTGTGGGTATAATATCTTAATTTGTATATAAAGTTTGTATTGTTTTGATAGGTATGAATATTTGTTGGTATAATATCTTACATTGTATGTAAAGTTTGTATTGTTTTGATAGATGAGCGGAGTGATCGAATATTTAGAATGATACCCTTAGATAACTTATCTCATACATGAAATATGTTGTCCATTCAAACTATATATGCCAATAGGGCTGGCAAATGAGCGAGCCGGCCTCGAGCTCGACTTGAAATTAAATGAGCCATTAAATAAATGAGCCATTAAATGAGCCGCTCGCTCGTTCTCAGACTTGAAATTAAATAAATCGAACTATTGAGTAGAAAAAATAAATTGTTTTAAGCCGAGCTTGAGTGTTATTGGGCTAGTTGGAATTAGACATGAAAAGTTCGAACATGTATATATATATATATATATATATATATATATATATATATAAAATTGAGCTCCTATGTTTTTAAAAGTACCAGGTCATTGGTGCTTGTAAGTTTTTAGTCCTTGGATTAAAGAATGTGCGGTTAAGATGATTTGGGCTCCCTAGGGTTAAGTGGGTGGTTGGTTGAATAGTATAATCTAACGGGTGAAAATGATCAAAGGCGTAGATCTAACGGTAAAAAATTTACAAGCACCAAATACTTGGTACTTTTACAAGCACCATAGCCGGACTATATATATATATATATATATATATAGAGAGAGAGAGAGAGAGAGAGAGAGAGAGAGAGAGAGAGAGAGGTTACTATACTATCTATAGTACCGGAGCCCAGTACTATAATCTTGTTTTCGATTTTGGGTGTTCAAATTAACGATCACACCGTTAATATGATCTAGGTATATGAATTTTAGGAATAAATTTAATTTTTTCGACATCGTTTACTTGTAAATAAATTATATCAAAATGGACGGTGAAATTGAATAATCTTTAAAATTTAAGTATAGAACTTTTAAATTCAAGATCAGAATGTTAATCTTAATCTAAATAGTTTAAAGTATTTTTTATCAAAATTCGAAGAAATTTAGATTTTCTTACACAGTTAAACTCTAAACTCGCTATAGTAGCCATTGAAAATTGATAATTTTGAAATAGTTTGATCATAAAGTAACTGCGTCGAAAAAATATAAAATTTATCTCTAAAAACTTTAATACCCTACATCAGTTTTAACGGTGTGGATCATTGATTTAAGTACCTTAAATTGAAAACGAGACTATAGTACTTAGAAATAAATTTCATAATTTTTCGATATCATTTACCTATCAATCAAGTAGTCTAAAATTGAACGGCTAAAAATAAAAATCTCATGAAATGAATGATAAAATTTAAATTGAAGATCAGATATATCTGATCTTACTCTAAATAGTGAAAAGAATTTTCTATAAAATTTCATCGCATTTGGAGTGTTTTTAACACCGTTAAACTCACAAACACGCCACATCGCCATTAAAATTGTCAATTTGAGATCTTTGATCACTAGTCAAATGATGTCGAAAAAATCTGAAATTTAGTTTTTCAAATACTTCAATAGTGTAGATCAAGTCTAACGGAGCCAATCGTCGATTTGGAAGCGCATCATCGAAAACAACTTGTAGCATGGACGCTCGTGCTACCGGATAGCATAGTAGCGCGACTCTATATATAATATATAATATAGAGTGCGGCTCATGCTTATGGAAGCACGGAGGCCTCCGTGCTTTCAATTTGTTTTCGATGTTGGGACTTTCGATCGACGATCGTCTCCGTTAGACTTGACTTGAGTATTTGAAGTACTTAGAAAATAAATTTTGCGATTTTTCGATATCATTTGCCTAGTGATGCGAAGGGGCTCAAAATCAACAGCTGAAAATAAAAATCTCACAAAATGTAATGATATGACATTAAAATTTAGATCAAAAGATATTGATCTTATTTTATTAGTATAAAGAATTTTCTATCAAAATTTAAGTGATTTGGATATTTCTAACCATTAATTGCGACCGCGCTAACCCGGCCATTAAAATTATTGATTTGAGCCCCTTTGATCACTAGGCAAATAATATCGAAAAATCCAAATTTTTTTCTAGTACTTCAAATACTCTAGATCAACTCTAACGGAGCCGATCGTCGTTTCGAAAGTCCGAACATCGAAAAAACTTGGAAGCACGGAGGCCTCCGTGCTTCCATAAGCATACCAGCACAACTATATATATATAATATATATATATATATATATATATATATATATATATATATATATATATTTATTATATAGTATACTATATATAGTTGAGCTGGAATACTATTGATAGCAAACGGGCTCCGTTGCCACCCATTTGTTTTCGATGATGGACCCTCCAAATCGACGATCGGCATCGCTGAACATGATCTATACCACTTGAAGTATCTAGAAATCAAATTTCATACTTTTCCGATATTGTTATCTTGTCTATCGAGTGGGCGTAAAAATGACCGACTGAAAATGAATATCCTCTAAAAAATGATGATAGGAATTTTGTAATCAAGATCGAGAGTATAGATCTTATTCTAAATAGTTTAAAAATTTTCTAACCAAAGTTCAATTAATTTAGATAACTTTACACCGTTAAATGAGAAAACGCCTTATAACTGCCATTAAAATTATAAATTTTGAAACCCTTTGATCATTAGGTCAATGATGTCAAAAAGATTTGAAAATTGGTTTCTAGATACTTCAAGTGGTATAGATAATATTCAACGGTGCCGATCGTCAATTTAAAGGCTCCATCATAAAAAACAAATAGGTGACAATAAAGCCGGTTTGCTACTGATAGCATTCCAGCTCAACTATATATATATATATATATATATATATATATATATATATATATATATATATATATTTTATAGAGTCCGGCTACTATGCTATCGGTATCACGGAGCGCTCCGTGCTACCAAGTTGTTTTCGATGATGAGTTTTTCAAATCGACCGACCGAATCCCGAATATACGACATTAAAATTGTCATTTTGTGACATTTTAATCTAAATAAATTATGTCAAAATTATAAAATTTGATTTCCTAGAAATTTTAAATGTTCTAAATATAGACGTTTAACGGTGTGGATGTGTCGATTCGAAGCGCTATCATCTCGAAAATGACTTAATGAGTACGAGGTGCAGCGTACTCATCAAAGAGTATAGGTAGCCTCGGACTCTATATATATATATATAATATAAGAGTCGCGGCTCACTATACTCTTATGAGTATCGAATCGCGCCTCGCGGTACTATAAGTCATTTCGTATTGATAGCGCTCCGGAATGACAATCCACACCGTTACAAACGTTACTTTAGACATCCTCTACACACATTCTCTCCACGAATCACATTTTATACATTTTTTGACATCAATTTACCGTTACGATCAAAAGCTCAAAATTAACAATTTTTTAACGGCCGGTATGGAAGAGTATTGTGCTAGTTTAACAGGTGGAAAAACATCGGAATAAGTTTGAATTTTTGATAGAAAATTTTATTAACTACCTAGATAAGGATCATAAATCCGATCTTAATTAAAGGGATCCGATCATCTTTTTTTGGACGTCGTTCGAGTTTTGACCATTCAGTTAATGCACGCGTTGATGGACTTAATTATGATTTCGAAAAATTACGAACAATTTATTTTCTAGATAGTTTCAAATATCTCTAATCATCATTTTATATATATATATACTATATATATATATATATATATATATATATACTATATATAGAATTATGCTCCTTATACTACTTAATAGTACCAATCCTGATACTATTGAATTTTGGCCGAGTTGGATGAAAGGATGTGCAGTTAGATGATAGTTGTCCCCTAGTGTTGAGTGGGTGGTTGTTTAATAGTATAGATCTAACGGGGTGGAAATGATCCCACAGGAGTAGATCTAACGGCTAAAAAACTCTATAGTACCAAGGCTTGGTACTGGATCATTAGTATAGGTAGTCGGATCTATATATATATGTAATATATTATTATATTATAATATATATATATATATATATATTATATAAATTCTAATCATCTAAGTTCTAGCCATTCTATCTATGTCCTTGATTACTAAATTAGTATTTGGATGCAAACAACTATCCACGCTACCACCAACCTACCACTATCATCTCAACCTTATATTTCTTCATCCAAAAGCTAACAAATTCAACCAGCACCACATCTGTTAGTGCTTTTGCACAAGTATTCTAGCTCAACTTATATATATATATATATATATAGAATATATTATATGAATTGAGCTCCTATAGCTTATATATATATAGAATTGAGCTCCTAATACTTTTAAAAGTATAAAGTTCATGGTACTTGTGAAAGTTTTCGGCCTTGATTAAGGAAAATATGCGTTAGGATGATGTGGGCCCCCTAGGGTTAAGTAAGTGGGCTTGGTTAATATATGATCTACGTATATATATACAGCTCCTATGCTTTTCGAAAGTACGGGAGGCCCCGTGCGTTGTAAGGTTGTTTTGATGATTGGGAACATCCGATTCGCGATCGGATTCCTTAAACCTTGATCTACGCTATTGGAACTATCTAAGAAAACCAAATTTCATAATTTTTTGATTTCGTCTTGTCTAGTGAACGAGCAGCCTCAAATGAAGGCGCTCAATAATTGAGAAATCTCATTAAAAACAGTGATCAAAGGATTCAAATTTTAAATCGGGAAGTATGATCTTAATTGCTACTGATGTAAGCTAGAATTTTTATTAAGATTTTCATGTAATTTGGATACTTCTCACGTTGAACTTAAAAATGTGCCACATCGACCGTTATAAATAGTCATTTTTAGACCCTCGTGTGATCGGTAGTTCTAGTAAATGATGTCAAAAAAATCTAAAATTTGGTTCTAGACTAGTTTCCAATAGGTAGTCAATACCTAACGGAGCCGATCGTCGGAATCGACGTCCTATCATCGAAAATATTTACAAGCACGGGGCTCCCGTACTTCGAAAAGTACGAGAGACGGACTCTATAGTATATATTATATATATAATTATTAATATACTATATATATAGGGTCCGGCTACTATACTATTCATGTAAGTACGATTCGGAACTTACGTACTCATAAGTTGGTTCGATGATGAGTGTTTAATCGACGTATCCACACCGTTTAAACGTTCATTTACAACATTTTAAACTTCTAGGATAATCAAATTTATAATTTGTTCGACATCTTGACTTACGATCAAAATGTCACCAAAATTATGACAATTTTTAACGGCCGGAGTATGGATACTTGCTAGTTTACGTGTAAAGAATCAAAATTTGGTGAAATTTTTGATGAGAAAATTCTATCATGTAGATATGATACAGATCAATAACCCCGATCTTGAATTGAATGGATTCGCGAATTCATCGCTTTTTTAGGACAGGGTGCGGTGTCGATTTTGACTGTTCATGGTTTAATGCCGGGCACATTTGATGAACTTTATTCTGATTTTGAAAAATACGAATTTATTCTAGACGTTCAAAATACTCTAGATCATATTAAACGGAGTGTTAGTCGTCGATTCGGAAAGCTCCATTCATCGAAAACAACTTATGAGTACGAGGGCTCCAATACTCCATGATAATATATATTATATTATATATATATATATATATATATATATCTATATATATATATATATATATTATATATATATATATATATATATAGTCCGGATACTATACTCTTATGAGTACGATCGCCTTCGTACTCATAAGTTATTTTCGATGATAGAGTTTTCGAATCGACGATCCATACCGTTAAACATTATCTAAAGTATTTAAAACTTCTAGAAATCAAATTTTATAATTTTTCGATATCATTTATCTTACGATCAAAAGCTCACAAAATTGACAATTTTTAACGGCCGATATGAGATATTTGCTAGTTTAACGGTGAAAAAGAATCAGAATAAGTTGAATTTTTGATAGAAAATTCTATTCACTACCTAAATAAAGATCAATAACTCCAATCTTAAATTGAAGGATCCGATCATCCATTTTTAGAATGTTGTTCGATTTTAACTATTTATTTTATACCTGCTTCATGGACTTTATAATGATTTATTTCTAGAAGTTTCAAATGACTTCTGATGATCATATTTATATAATATATATATATATATATATATATATAAATATATATTATATAGAATTATGCTATCCAAAAAACTACTAGAATAGTAACCTGAAATCCTTGGAATACTTATGGAATTTTTGCCGTTGATGAAAGATCATATCGGGGGGGGGATGATAGTTGTCCCCTAGGGTGAGTGGTGGTTATTTAATAGTATTAGTATTAACGTGGAAAAATACAGGGTAGATCTAACGGTAAGAAAACTCTATATACCAAATGCTTTGTACTATGCACATAGTATATAGTCGACTCATATAATATATGATATATATATATATTATATATATAATATATATATATGTATATAATATAACCATATAGAAATTCTAACTCATTCTAATTTCTAGCCACTTGCATTCTATTCCTGATTACTAAGAGGTATTTGGATCAACACGACTATCTCACACGTAACCACCAGCCTACCAACTACTCATCCGTCATACGCGTTATATTCTTCATCCATAAAGATCTAAAAATTCAAAAGCACGCACATCTTTAGTGCTTTTGAAAGTATCTTCTAGCTCAACTATATATATTATATTATATATATAGTATATATCATATATAGAATGGAGTCTCCATATACTTATGATAATATATAGAGATTGAAGCTCTATACTTTTAGAGCTAAGTCATTGGTACTTGTAAGTGTTTCTGGCCTTGGATTAAGGAAATATGCCGGTTAGATGATTGTGGGCCCCCCAGGGTTAAGTAAGTGGTTTGGTTTAAGTAGTATTGGATCAATATATAAATTTACTAAGCTCCTTATGCTCTTCGACAAGTACGGGAGGCCCGTGCTTGTAAGTTGTTTTGAATGATGGGACAGTGCCATTCGGCCGCATCTGTTCCGTTAAACTGATCTACCGGCTATTTGGAACTATCTGAAACTCAGACTTTCATAATGTTCTTTTGAATTTGTTTGTCTAGTGAACGAGCAGCGCCTGCAACAATAACAGGGTCTAAAAGTGAAAATCCATTAAAACAGTGATATAAGGATTCAAATTTAAAATTCGGCACATATTGATCTTAATTGCTACCGATTTACAGTGAATTTTTCTATTTAATTTTCCATGTAATTTGGAATACTTCTATCATCCGTGACTTAATAAAAGTGCCAGCAGCGACCGTTAAATAGTCATTTTAGACCCTTTTATCGTTTAGTTAAAATGTGTCAAAAAAATCTAAAAATTTGGTTTCTAGATAGTTCAGATAGGGTAGATCCATATCCTAACTGGACTGATCGCGAATCGAGAGCATAATCGAAATAACTTACAAGCCACGGGCCTCCCTACTTTCGAAAGTACAGAGAGCGGACTCTATATATAGTATATAATATATTATATATATATATATATATAGGTCGGCTACTATACTATTATGAGTACATCGCCTTCGTACTCATAAGTGTTTTCCGATGATAGAGTTTAATCCGACGATCACACGTTACGTTATTTCGACAACATTTTAAAGCTTCTAGGAAATCAAAACTTTTATAATTTTGTCGACCATCAATCCTTACCCTACGATCAAATGTCACAATTTGACGACTTTTTTAAACGGGCCGGTATCGGGATACTTGCCCGTTAACGGGTAATAAGAAATCAAAATTTGTTGAATTTTTGATAGAAAATTCTATCAGCTAAGATAAATACAAGATCATCATACTCACGATCTTGAATTGAAAGGATCCGATCATGCTTCTTTAAGGACTCGTTACGATTGACGTTCATTTATGTCCCATTTGATGAGCTTCTATTATGATCTTGAACATAATAGGAAAATTTATTTTACTAGACATATTTCAAATACTCTAATCATATTTACGGACTCCTCATCGCTGAAGATTCGGCAAGCCCCATGCATCGAAAACACTTATGAGTATACGAGGAGAGCTGCAATACTCATTATATATACTATATATATATAATCACATACAATACCAATATAAATACCCTTACAAATTCATTATATCTAATATAACATACATATATTAATACACGGTAAAATATCAGTACGAATCAAGACACAACTCGTACTCATAAGTATTTGATGAAGAGTTTTCGAATCGAAGATCCAGTACGTAAACATTATCTAAAGTATTTAAAACTTCTAGAAATCAAATTTTATAATTTTTTCGATATCATTATCTAGCGATCGAAAAGCCATGCACAAAATTGACAATTTTTAAGATGGGCCGATATGAGATAATTTGCTAGTTAACGGTGAATAAGAATCTAGAATAAGTGAATTTTTGATAGAAAATTTATTCATACCTAAATAAAGATCAATAACTCCAATCTAAATTGAAAGGATCCATCATCCATTTTAGAATGTTGTTTGACTTTTAAATATTTATTTTATACCTGCTTCATGGCTTATAATGATTCCTTCTACAGAAGTTTCAAATACCTAGCACATGTTAACGTTGTGATCGTGATTCAAAAACCCCAACATAGAAAACAACTAATCGATACAAAGTTCTTTATCAGTAAATATAGTGGCCCTACCTCTCTCTCTTCTCTCTCTCTCTCTGCCTTCATTCTCTCGTCTCTCTGCTATATATAATATATATGAATATATATATATATAATTATATAATAGTATATATATATATAATATATATACTTGCAGCTACGAATTACCATCGATACAAACGGCTTTCCGTGTCATCTTTTGATTTTCGATGATGGAGTTTATAATGCGACGATCCGCACCGTTGAATATGTTTTATAAAATTGAATATCTGAAAGCCTAAATTTTAGCTGTTTTCGACATCATGACCTAAATGATCAATGGTTTCGAAGTTTGTTAATTTTAATGGTTGATACGAGGCGTTTTCTTGTTTAATGGTATAAAGATATCCAAATCGATTGAAATTTGTTAGAAAATTTTTAAACATTTCAATAAAATCTATACTCCAATTTTGAATTACAAATTCGTATCTAATCACTTTAAAGAATATTTATTTTCAACCGTAATGCGATTTTGTCCACTTGATGACAGAGAATAATACCGGAGAAGTTGGAAATTTGATTTTTAGATGCTCAAGTGTATAAATCGATATTCAACGATATCGGACATTCGATTGGAAGGTTTCCATCATCGAAAAAAATGGGGTGGCAATGAGCTTCGTTTGCATACCGATAGCATCCCCAGCTACAGAGAGAGAGGAGAGAGGAGGAGAGAGGAGAGCGAGAGAAAAGAGATTGATTGTTGGCAGTAAATAGTATATAAAACATTTTCTATTTTTTTCCAAAGTTTTATCTGATTGATATTCCTATACCATTAAATTGGCAAACATTATATTCCAACCCCTTTAAATCATTGATTTTGAACCATTTTGATCGCTATAGTAAATGAATTGAGAAAATCGCAAATTTTTATTTTCTAGATACTTCAATATGCTAGATTCTAGTCTAACGGAGCCGATGTCGATTTCGAAAGTATCCATCCATGAAAACGGGCTTAAAAGCACGGAGACTGCTTCCGTGCTCACTAATAGACACACCCACACACACACACACAGAGGTCCACACACAGGCACACCAGCATCACAACAACAGAGAGAAGAAAGAAGAAGCCCGCTGGGATACTATCGATAGCATCAAGCACTTGGTGCTATCGAATTTTTCCACATTGATTTAACTTTAATTTTTTCACGTTGTTACGATTATACTTTCAGTCAAACACCTTACTCCTACATTAGCCATATCTCCCTAACTCGTGAATTCCTTCATGCCAAGGGGCCGAACGCTAAGTAGCAAACCGACAGCTGGTGCTATATATATATATATATATAATATATATATATATTCGTAGTACTTGCTCCTAAGAGCAGCATAGCACTTGTGCTCCCTAACTTCTATCCGCCCATTCAAGTTTGATAGGGGTAAGAATGAGAGAAGGGTTGGAGATATTGTGGAAATTTGTGGATTCTCAAATTTCTCTCTGCCTTGAATTTCTTCTCGAGTATCTCCCTCCTCCTCTCTCGATTTACACCACCATTCACAACTATGATGGTGGGTTAGAAAATAGGAGGTCACAATGACTGTGTATCCTAATAGCTCAGTAAGCTCTCTCTCTCTTCTCTCTCAATCTCTCTCTCCTCACTCTCTCTCACTCATCTCTCTCTATATATACATATATAATATAATAATATATAATATATATATATTTATATAGTTGAAGCTAGAATAACTTTTAGAGGAGCATCCAATCCCTTGGTGTTTCTAAGTTCCTAGCCCTTGGATCTACTCTTTAATTGCTAATACCCCTTGGATCACACACTATTCCACCTACCACCACCTACCACCATCATATCAACCCTACATCTCTCCATCCAATGGTTAAAAACTCAAAAACACCGCCCCCTTGGTGCTTTTGAGAGTATTCTAGCTCAATATATATATATATATATATATATATATATATAGAGAGAGAGAGAGAGAGAGAGAGAGAGAGAGAGAGAGAGAGAGAGATGGGTTGGAATACTATTGATAGCAAAATGCCTTTTTTGCTATCAAATTTTTAACTCTTGGCTAAAAATTGTAAGGTTAGGATGATATTAGTCCCTTAGGGTTGAGTGGGGATGATACTAGTCCCTTAGGGTTGAGTGGTCCCCACTGGGTTATAATGTTTAATCCAATGTTAGAAATGATGAAAAGAATTGATCCGAAGGCTGCAAACTTGATAGCAAAAAAGGTCTTTTGCTATTAGTAGTATTCTAACTCAACTACTATTTATAGTAAAACAATCCAAATCTGAATTTAACGGTGTAAAACGATTCAAATCTGATGAAATTTTTATAGAAATTTTTTTTACTATTTAGAGTAAGCTCGGTACCTCTGATCTTAAATTCAAGTCTTCTATCATCATTTTTTATGCGATTTTTATTTTCAGCCGTTCATTTTTAGACTACTGGTTTTATAGGTAAATTATACCAAAAAATTATGAAATTTAGTTTCCAAATACTTTTAATAGTGTAGATCAAGTCTAATGGAGCCGATCGTCGATTCGAAAGCGGCATCATTGAAAACAACTCGATAGCACGGAGGCCTCCGTGGTACCGATAGTATACCGGCCTAGCTCTCTCTCTCTCTCTTTCTCTCTCTCTCTCTCTCTCTCTCTCTCTCTCTCTCTCTCTCTCTATATATATATATATATATATATATATATATATTGAGCTAGAATACTCTCAAAAGCACCAAGGGGGCGGTGTTTTTGAGTTTTTAACCATTGGATGGAGAGATGTAGGGTTGATATGATGGTGGTAGGTGGTGGTAGGTGGAATAGTGTGTGATCCAAGGGGTATTAGCAATTAAAGAGTAGATCCAAGGGCTAGGAACTTAGAAACACCAAGGGATTGGTGCTTCTAAAAGTATTCTAGCTCAACTCATATATATATATATATATA
>NC_033630.1:4690667-4734966 GCF_001540865.1 Ananas comosus | reverse complement strand
CACTCTCTATATATATATATATATATATATATATATATATATATATATATATATATATATATATATATATGAGTTAATTTCATACTGGATACATGTTCTTACAAATATAGTGAAGTACAAATAAATCTCTACAAAGTTCAACTTTCATATATTATTTCTATAAAAGTCATAATATTTTCAACTATGTTCCTACTGTTAGAATCCGTTAAAAACTTTAGTTAACCATATGTTAAATGCTTAACCTTAGTTTATGAGATAACTCAACATTTTTGCCACTTTTATATTATACTATTGTGGTTTTTTGAGGGACATATTTGTGATGGTAAAAATGATATTTCACTAAAAATATAAACAGTTCAATAACAGTAACAAANGTAACAAACCAGAGGAACGAATTTGAAAATATTAGAATTTTTGCAGGAACAACATATAAAAGTTGATCTTTATAAGAATATATTTGTAATTCACTATGTTTGCAGAGACATGAATGTATTTAACTCTATATATATATAGGCTAGACTACTATATTCTTATAGGTATAGATCTTTTACATTTATAAGTTTTCAATTGTTTTTTTTTTTTTTTTTTTGAGAGATGGGTATCACGCTACCCGCTTTGTTTATTTCATTTTAGAAATAAACTTAGCTGAAAATGTGAATCAACTAGGATTCGAACTTGGGTCTCGGGTACCAACCAACTTGGGTCTCGGGTACCAACCGCCAAGCCCTTTGCCACTTGCTCTAGGGACGGTCGGTATAAGTTTTCAATTGTTGGATGAAGAGATATGTGGTTACTATGATAGTAGTCCTTCAGGGTTGAGTGGGTAGTTAGTTGAATAGTATGATTTAACGGATGTAAATGATAAGAGAGATAGTTCTAATAGTCGAAAACTTATGAGTATAAAGAGGTCTATAGTTATAAGAGTATAGTACCCAGACTCTCTCTATATATAATTATATATAATATATATTTTGATTATATATCATAATATATATTATATATTTTAATTATATGTATACAAAATTTAGGTTTTAAGCCCACAAAACCAACCAGTAAAATCTTACTTTAATTGCTTTCTTTCTTTTTTCACTTGCCCGCATAGTCACTTTCCCTATTTTTTTAAACATTAATATCGTATTTTATGCACTCATTTTTAATGTTGAATTATTAGAAATTTTTTATATCAAATTTTAGATAATATTTTATAAAAATTAAATTATAGATTGTATGATGTTAAGAATTTCAAGTGGCTCATTAGGGTTCGAGCTCACTCTACTCGAAGTTACGTTTGCTCGAGCTCTTAGCTCGAGTTTCAAGCCAAGCTTGAGTTTAAATTTTAGGTTCGAAATTAATTTCAAGCTAAGCTTAAGCTGAGGTAAGCTCGCTTAAGGTTGGCTCATTTCCACCCCTAATTAGTATACAAGCAAGTTGTAATTTTTCAAAACTTATAATTATTGAAATTTCAGCAAAATTGTTTTCTATAAACTAAAAATTTTAATTTTTGTATGCTGTAAGTTTTATGTTATAAAATTTTGCAAAACCAAATTTTTATTTAAAATTTGTAAAAACTAACTTTTCCCCCTTGAAAATTAACTTTATGTATTTTTCTTAAAAATAAAATTGTAAAACCACTTCAACAAAAACGGTTTATAGCGATACTTTTAAATGTAGGTACATGTCAAAGAAGTGCTGCTAGCTAAAATTACCGACACTTTTAAAAAGTGTTGCTATATGTGGGGTCGCTAGGTATATAGTGACAGTTAAAGAGTGTCGCTATAAGCTAAAAGAGTGCTGCTAATTTACCAACACTTATTTAAGCATTTAGCAACCGCCGAAACTCTATCTCGTTGGCTGCGGTGGGGGAGAAGGACGATAGGAAAAGCTCTTCGTCTAGAATTTCAGTGGATTGAGTGAAGAGAGAAGAAAAGATGGTAGTTGATTTTTCTTTTTCTTTTTTTTTCTTTTCTGTTTGTAATCGGGTCAAATGGACTGAGTGTGGTGGGTTGAGTAGAGTAATCTTTTATTTTTGGTTGGATTGGGCTTTATATTTAGGCATAAGTAGATATTTTTTTAAGTTTTAGCATAAATAAGACACTTACTCAAAAGTGTTCCAAACATGTGTCCCTATAATCTAATTCTGTTGTAGTGAACATCCGTATGCAACACCCGGGTTAACAATTAGTTATTTTATAATTTTGAGCCTATTTGAGAGTATGGTAAAGTATAAAACATAAATTAATGTGGTTTTTAGTACTGGTCAATAATTAACATAAAAGCTAAAAATCTATAAGAGATTTGTATTGTAAGATATAATTTGGATAAAGAGAGGAAGAATGGAATAAAAACTAAGAAAAGAGAGAGAGAGGCTCCTAGAGAGAGAGAGAGGCTCTCATGTTTTTATAAGTACGGAGGCTTCAATATTTGTAAGAGGGAGAGACTCCTATGTTTTTAAAAATACGAAAGCTTCAGTACTTATAAGTTGTTTTCGATGATGCGACATATAAAAAACTCTTTCTTTCTCTCTCTTTTTATATATATATATATGTCACTTTATTTACTTCGCAAGTAGTAATTTTTTAATGGATGTTATTAAATATCAAGAGGAAAACACTTAGCTTTTGATTTTGCTGGACACGGGCAAGACTAAATTACGATGTATATACGTATTTTGTTGTATTATAATTTATCAAAATAAAAATTTTTAGTGCTTATTTGACATTATTTACATTTTTTTATTTTTTTTTTCCTTAAGCTACATTATTGTCTTTTAATATTATTTTTTTGTTTTGCGTTTTGGTGGCGTGACACTTGCCTTGATTGAAGGAATCAAGTGGGGACTCAAAATGGTGGTTGAACCTATACAAATAGGAAAATGATGGTTGAACTTATTGAAAGGGGAAAACGTTTTTATTATAAGATTCATATTGTAACGATCAGGCAGCTAATATTAATAATTTATTGGGCTCAAATGCTTAAGCCAAATAATTAGTTATAATATACTCGTCACACATATATAAGATTCACATACTCTCTTATATTATTCGATGCAGGATTATTACAGTGTCATATATTTCCTCCATTTTAGGTTCCGACATCCTTGTCGATCCAATCACACACATTAGACCATAATCATCTGGCAATGTGAGATCTATCTCATACTTTCTGATCACTATATGAGGCCAATCTCACACCTTCGGCTGGTGAATAAGTTCTAATATCAATTATTACGATCCGATCTAGTAACGCTTATAACTAGTTGAACATAAACCACTGACTCAAAAATACTTAAATCCAGTTATTGGCACGCACTCCTATATTATCCTATTGTGGTGTAATACATGCTTCGTAGAAATATCTCGAATTAAGATTATCATGCCATATAAACTAGCAAAAAATTTTATTCATACCCAAATCCTGATCCAATATCCTGATTTGTATATAAAATAATTACAACAAATTAATTTTTTTTAAAATTTCCGAAAGAGAGCTAATTATAAGGGCGTGTTCCCCAAAGGGAGAGCTATGAACATCAATTTCTTATGTTTTGTTGTACCTAATCATGATGGCACATCAATTACAATCCCATGCTTCTTACTCTTTTTCTTCTTTTTTTTTTTTTTTTTTTTTNGTTACTGATGTTTTTGTGTGTATTTTAATTTCGTAATCGCTCGTCAAATTTTAGCAAAAAATGAGTTAAAATGAAGCCGTTACGCGATTATTACTATTCACTTAATGAATAGTAACTCATGTTTTCGGGAGAGGCCATTGAGTGTAGATAGCTTCTGTCGTGTATTGGACTCTATTTCGGGTGATCCAATAGCTTGTTTTCAATGGTCCGACTGTGTCGAAGTCAACAACATTGACAGATTTTATGTTTAACACATGATTTTCGAGAAAAGTGGATTTTATCATAAAAAGGGCATTTATACCTCTTTGTTTATGCTTTTTAAAAGCAACTGGTGCTTTGTTTTGCATGAAAACCCACGAGCGAGAACTGTTCTACGAGAGAAATTTATTAGAGAAGGTTTGGGCCGCAAATATAGAGGTTCGGAGGACTTAGAAGATTTATCCTAGGGTTATTCCTATATATATATATATATATATATATTCATATATACAGAGTTGAGCTAGAATGTTATTAATAGCAAATAAGCTCTGTTGTTATTCATTTATTTTCGATGATGAAACTTTTAAATCGATGATCGGTGCCGTTGAACATGATCTGTATAATTTGAAATATTTAGAAACCAAAGTTTAAATATTTTCGACATCATTGACCCAATAATCAAAGAGTTTCAAAATTTATAATTTTAATAGTCGATATGAGACGTTTTTTCGTTTAACAGTGTAAAGATATCTAAATCAATTGAATTTTTATTAGAAAATTATTTAAACTATTTAAAACAAGATCTATATTTTTTATCTTGATTACTAGACTTATATTGTCACTTTTCAAAGAATATTTATTTCCAGTCATTCATTTTTATGCCCACTTGATAAATAAGAGAACAATACCGTGAAAATATGAAATTAAATTTAGTTTCTACATACTTCAAATGGTATGGATCATGTTCAATGGTGTTGATCGTTGATTTGAAAACTTCATCAACGAAAATAAATGGGTGGCAACGCCGCTCGTTTACTACTAATAACATTCCAGTTCAACTCTATTTATATATATGAGTTCAGCTGCTATACTATCGGTAGTACGGAGGCCTTCATACTAGCAAATTGTTTTCGATAATATGTTTTCCAAATTGACGATCGGCTCCGTTAGGCTTAATTTACACTATTGAAAATATTAAAAAATTAAACTTCATAATTTTTCAATATCATTTACTTATTGAATAAGTAATCTAAAAATAAACGGCTGAAATAAAAATCTCATAAAAAATGACGATAAAATATTTGAATTTAAGATTAAAGATACTGATCTTAATTTAAATAGTGAAGAAAATTTTTCATAAAAATTTTATTAGATTTGAATTGCTTTATATTATTAAATTTACAAACTCATCACATCAACTATTAAGATTGCCAATATTGAGACCTTTTAATCACCGGTCAAATAATATCGATAGTTTAGCAGCCTAGCGTGCTCTCTCTCTCTCTCTCTCTCTCTCTCTCTCTCTCTCTCTCTCTCTCTATATATATATATATATATATATATATATATATTTTATTGTCATCAATAAGGGCCCGAGTGGCCAACTTTTAGGCAAGCTTAAGTACTTGTGTTTGCATTACTATTGCCTTTGGTTGACTACTAGTGTAAAATGCTATTCCATACTAATCATTTCTTAACTAACCTTTTTGGAATATTAGGTACCAAACAAAATTATATCCTAAAAAAGTAAATTTAAATCGAAGCTGCTTTTAACCGTAGTAATTGTTTTGTCTGGCTGAAATTCTTGTGGAAAGCTGTTTGATAGAGCGCGCACAAAAAAAAAAAAAAAAAAAAAAAAAAAAAAAAAAAAAAAAAAAAAAAAAAGAAAAAAGAAAAAAAAAAAGTTTCTTTTCGTTTCTGATGTTCAAAAGTTCATTTCAAATTACTTTATTAACATTAGTACTTGTATCAAATCAAAACTGAAGTTTTAAGCCCTAAAACCTAACTCTTGATGTAACATCACTTGTTTCTGGACCTTAGGATCGATATGATTTAAGAACAAATTAATATTTTTAAGTATTTACAAACTAATATTTTTCAAATTAAGTACAAAGTACAAAGACCACAGGAACTATCCATACAATCAAACCATATATAATAGAGAGAAAGCACTTACTGAAGTTCATACTCCTCCCTCATTCTTTCTCTTCTTGATGCTCATCTGGAAGAAGTGCTTTGGCTAAAAGCATTATATAAACAAGGTTAATTTAGCTTCATCTTTCATGTGCCCTCTTCTTGTTTCCTTGCTTTCCATTTATATATATATATATATATATATAGAGAGAGAGAGAGAGAGAGAGAGAGAGAGAGAGAGAGAGAGACATATACATATGAAGGTTATTACTTGTTTCTTGGGCAGGTAAAGAGGAGATTGTAATAAGCTTTGGAATATTTGTCCATCCATGGACACAGTGCTTCCACCACCTTCTCTCTGCAACCATCATCAGGATGCACTAACATCTGATGAAATCTCCATGCAACAAAGCCTGCTATTTTCAGATAGTCTCAAGGTACATATGTTCTTAATTTGGTTTCAATAACTATTTGATGAACTGATTGTCCCTAGAGCAAAGTGACAAAGGGCTTAGTGGTTGGTACTCGAGATTCCAAGTTCGAATTCTAGTTGATTCACAATTCTAGCTAAGTTTATTTCTAAATGAAATAAACGAAACTGATAGCATACTTTCTATCTCTCTAAAAAAAAAACTATATGATGATTCATTTCATGGGGTTTGGGAGCTGAATACATGCCTTTGCCTTTTCCTTTTTATCTTTTCTGAAGCATTTCAGTTACTGCACAACACTATGAAAGCCTTTTCCTTTTTTTTTTATATATATATATATATATATTTTTTCGTTTTTATAATTGAAATATGGGTAAAATTGAATACATCTGGTGCAGGTGTTTTTTATACTTTGTTTTNTTTAACATGCCTGTAGGCAACTGGGCACACATTTGTTCAGGATTTAAGTCGGATTTGACCCTGTGATTAGTAGCCCTTGGATATAGCTGTACTAATCAACTATTATGGCAATATTGATGTGGGTTTGAGAATTGTGAATGTATCTCTTTATATGGATTCAATAATATTTGGCCAAATAATGACCGTCCCTAGCGCAAGTGGTAAGAATTTGCTGGTTGATACCTAAGAATCTCAAGTGTGAAATCTAGTTGTTTTATATTTCCAGTTACGATTATTTCTATCATGATTCAATGTCTATCATGATTCATTTCCAATTAAATTTATTTCTACCATGATTCAACGTCTATCATGATTCAAAATGGATCATTCAACGGCTTTTCCCTACAAAATATTTCATGATCACTAATAATGTTATATCTACTCTTATTTACTTTGGAGTACATAAAAAGAACATTTTTTTTTTACTGTGGATCATTAGTTGCTTATAGTTAGACTTTTATGCTTTCGAAAGTATAGAGGCAAAATTAATGAGACATCCGATTCGGCGGTCGGTTCTGTCAGACATTATTTACGTTATTAGAACTAATTATAAATCAAATTTTATAATTTTTTGACTTCATTTACCAAGTGAACGAATAGTCTCAAATGAAAGACTGAAAATAAAAATCTTATAAAAAACAGTGATAAAAAAACTTAAATTTCAAATCAAAAATATTGTTCTTACTATTGATGTTAAATAGAATTTTTTATTAAAGTTTTATATAATTTGGATTGTTTTATACCGTTGAACTTAAAAACTTATACATCGACCATTAAAATAGCCAATTTTTTAGAACTTTTGATCACTTGGTAAATGATGTCGAAAAATTATGAAATTTGATTTCTAAATAGTTTCAATAGCGTAGATTATGCCTAAAGGAGCCGATCGTCCAATCAGATGTCCTATCATCGAAAATAACATATAAGTACAAAGGTATCTGTACTTTTGAAAGCATAGGAAATATTGAGTAGGGCTACTATACTTTTATGAGTATAGAGCCCTTCGTACTCATAAGTTGTTTTCGATGTTGGGGTTTTCAAATCGACGATCCACACCGTTAAACATGATCTAGAGTATTTGAAACTTTTAGAAAATAAATTTCGTAATTTTTCGAAATCATTATAAAGTCCATCAAGCGGGTATAAAATGAATAGTTAAAATCGAACTACATCCTAAAAATGGATGATCGGATCCTTCAATTTAAGATCGGAGTTATTGATCTTTATTTAGGTAGTGAATAGAATTTTCTATCAAAAATTCAACCTATTCCAATTCTTTTTCACCGTTAAACTAGCAAATATCTCATACTGGCCGTTAAAAATTGTCAATTTTGTGAGCTTTTGATTGTAAGATAAATGATATCGAAAAATTATAAAATTTGATTTCTAGAAGTTTTAAATGCTCAAGATAATGTTTAACGGTATGGATCGTCGATATATATATAATCATTGAATCAGATGTCCTATCATCGAAAACAACTTATAAGTACGGAGGCCTCCGTGCTTTTGAAAGTACAGAAGACGTAATATATATATATATATATATATATATATAGGCTAGGGCTACTATACTCTTATGAGTATAGAGCCCTTAATACTCATAAATTATTTTCAATGATTGGGCATCCAAATCGACGATCAACTCCATTAAATATGATCTAGAGTATTTGAAACTTCTAGAAAATATATATATTCCTTTATGTCACTGTTAAGTAAATAAAATTGGGCAAAATATTTTTCTTTTTTATATGGAGAGAAGTGTTTACGACGAGTCTTCTTCATTTACGGGTGAATCACAGGAATCCTCATAAAACCTAAAAGCTATGTTTTTTGATTGCAGGAGTTGAAGAACCTGCGGTCGCAGCTATACTCAGCAGCAGAGTATTTCGAATTATCTTTCTGTGAAAACAGAGAGAAATCAATGCATGTGTTTATTTTAAATTACCACATTTTATTTCTATCGAAAGGAATAGAATTAGGGTAAAAATGTATGAAGAACCCCTCACTTTAGACCACTTTCAAATACGACCCTGAACCCTTAGTTTTCATAACTTGTTTTGATCCAAATTGCCTTAAGCTGAATAGCTTCATTAGCTGTCGATCGATAATAATTTACAAAATTCACTGATAAATTTAACAAAATCTCCAATTAAATTGACTGCAACAAGTTAAATCAAGTAGGCATCAATCAGAAAGATCAAGGTTCAATTAGTGTGCCTATTTAGAAATGGCATATGGTTAAAGGGGTCTCACATGTTTACCTAGAAACTTAGTTATTTTTTTCCTCTTGTATTGAACTTCTTATGGTTTGTCTCATGTAGAATGCTCAAAAATTTGAAAGATTACACAATTACTGCACTTCTTAGCACTGTAGACCACCTGGGCTCAATATCACACAAGATAGATGATCTTCTCGACGAAAAAATCGACGAGGTTTCACGACTGGATTTTCGAGTATCTTGCATTGAACAGGTACTTTCAGTTTCAGAATATTTGTATCTAGGTCAATGACTTTTAAGACAACTCTAAAAAAGTTATTCATCTTTAAGAAGAATCTAAGAATAGTCCATTCACAGTTTCAAGTGATAAAAATGGATGTGTAGCATGCAACATCTGTCATTAAACATTCTTAACTTACTGAAGGAAAACTGAAAACTCATGGATTTAACACAAAAAGGATGAGAACTTAAAAATTTTTGGAAAATTATCTGAAATGTCAGAGACATGGAGAATCCAATTTTCGACATGTTTGCATAACTGAAACTATATTCCTAAATGGTGCCAACAACAGAGAATGCAAATTTGCCGAGAACTAGTCGATCGCGAAGGTCGTTTGCAGCAATCTCTTGTCATTCAAGCTCCAAAGTACAACAAGCATTACATCTTACCAGGTAACTTCTACATCCCTCAAACTGTTCAACCACAGAAAAAAAAAAAGGAAAAAAAGGCGTATTTAGTTGTAATTAACATTTCATCCACATTCATTAGGTAGTAATGCGCTTGAATCCGAAAAACATACAGTAGCAAAGTGTCAACCACAAGAGTCTTGGACTGGTATTGTCTCATCATATCCCTCAATCTCATGCATGAAGTGCACAAAAACTTGTAAAGCTGTAACTAGTGCTTACTAACTAACTTGCTCAATGTACCAGCAAAATTTCAACCAGTTAGTAGGCAACATTCATTCAGGTACACATTTTTCATTTTTTCGATTTCACAAACCTGAATATAGCAAATGCGTCTCGATCCGTCAAGCCATTTCATGTTTTACTCGTGTACTCACACAGGAAGATGTGTTTTCCGCCTCCTTCACCTTCGATTCAGCGGTCACGCTCCCTGTCACCTTCTCGGAGACTGCATTTTCCGTCATCGTCGCAGCGAATCGGCGACTCCTTAAGACGCACCGGTTTAGGTAGTTATTTCAACTCAGCAAAACGTCAATAAGCCATCATTCTCATTATCTTTTTATGAAACACAGATAAAAGAGCGATGTCTCCGTTACCAACTACTTCGAATCCAATCACATATACCGCTTCACTATCGTGTATGCCAACGGTTCTCAATCCATCGGGCATTACAAGATGGGTATGTCAATTTATCTTCTGCTCTACTATAACGTCAAAATGTCAATGTCTAACCATAAAGCGCATTACGCTAATGGTTTCACATAATACTACATTTATCCAGCACGGATGCTTGCTATTGTTTCCAAGCAAAAAACTATCGAAAAGAGTTCAATAAATTCTTTGTTTTTGTACACAAATGCAGTATTCGATGGACACGCAAAATTCAGCGGCAATGCGCCTTCGAGGAGAAAGGAACAATCAAAAGGAGATGGATAGAAGTTCAAACAAGAGCAGAAGCTTCCTCAAGTTGTTGCTTACACGGCGGAGATCAAGAGAAAATGAATCATTGTACAGTTACTTGAATGAGTACTAAGAAAGAGGAACCCATGATCCTAATGCGGAAGTTCAATGGAATGTTTATGCCCTTGTCATGGTATGTTTCGAACTTCTGAATCGCAAGAAGATATTCTGTAAAATAAGTACAATTTGATCTTTCAACAAAATGTGGGCCTTATTGTATCATAATGTGATTCTATTTCAGAGTTCATTTTTCTTTAAAAGAATGTACTCAAGACGATAATGACAACGCAAGCTAAACCTGTCAGAATTGCCGATTGTTACTATTTAGGTGGAAAAGATTTCCATTTCTTATGTCGGATTCAAACTACTGCAGTTGGGTTTACCATAAAATTAAACACCATGAAAAAACCTCCGACCTCGATTGAACCAAAACCATGCTAAACTATCGGCAGCAGCGCGCCATGTTGGTGTCAACAATCACGAAATAGCTGCCAAGCAAAGTTTTAAGTGTCCGTCGGCACGGGCTGTATCCACCGTGCCGTACCGTGCCATCAAGATACCGATATGATACAGACCCCGTGCCGATGGCACAACTCAAAACCCTCTATTCTTTAAATTAGTAAGTAATTTACTCAATAAAGTTCAAAAGATGTGATAAAAAGATATAATAAATAGTTAGAATATTTTGTTACTAAAGAAAATAAAATATTTCATGCTATTATGCGTTGGCACACAAGAATTTTTTGACCTGCACGTATCGGCACGGCTCGGCACGCACCGTGCTGGCAAGTTTCTGACGCGACCCCGTGCCACGGCACTTTAATCCTTGCTGCCAAGCACAACGAATTCAAACTTTTAGTTTTGACAACTTCTCTGAATGGTCCTCAAGTTGAAAGGAATTACACGAGATAATTTATCATAGAACTTATATAGGTCCTAATTAGGGCCGGCAAATGAGCGAGCCGGCTCGCGTTCGACTCGATATTTGGCTCGCTCGAGCTCGACTCAAAATTAAATGAGCCGAGCTTGAACAAAAAAAAAGGCTCAAAATTCATTTCAAACCGAGCTTGAGTATTACTCGGCTCGTTCGAATTAGGCTCGAAAGGCTCGAAAAGCTCGAATATATATATATATATATATATTAAAAAATATATAAATATATTATATTTTAATTATATATAGGTTGAGTGAATAATCTGAGTTTAGTTAAAATTGGGCCAATATTGTTGACCCATAAAAATAAACCCAATAGACGACAAATAAAATATCAAAATTTCACTAAATTTATACATTTTTCTTTTCTTTCTTTCTTTCACATAGCTCTAAATTTTTACTTTTTCTGTCTCTCATCCTAAGTGGCCAGCCGGAAGCCCTCAAAGTTATCAAGTAACAGCATATACCCGTCATTGCCTACCTTGCTATTAATTGTATGCTTTAGAAAATATGCAAAATATTTTTAAAGTAAGAAATTATTATTCATATAAAATTTTAATTTTAGTTATATATGATTGGATAGTTTAATCCAATATTTATCTATATAATTTATTTATTTTTGATTGTATAAATGAAAATGAATAATATGGAGATTGAAGGCGAAAGAAAAGATATGTGAGACGGAAAAGATTAGATATTCAACTCATAAATTTTTTTTTTTCATATTATAATACTATATTTCATATAATTATTTTGTACTTTGAACTATTTGACATATTTTTGTATCAAATTATAGATAATGTTCTATACAAATTAAACTATTGATCGTATGATGTTGAGAATTTCAAGCGGCTCGTTTAGGGCTCGAGCTCGCTCGACTGGAAATCAGGCTCGCTCGAGCTCGCTCGAATTAATTTCAATCCAAGCTTGAGCTTAAATTTAGGCTCGAAATTAGTTTCAAGCTGAATTTGAGCCGAGATAAGCTTGCTCGAGCTCGGCTCATTTCCACCCCTAGTCCTAATAGTTATTCCTTACGACAATGAAAGTTCTCGAATACTTAGAAGATCAAAAATCAAACTTCAATTAAACAGTGAGATGGCTAATACACAAGCAACAATCAGCATGAACGATTCATCTAAATGTTTAAAACAGTACTTCCGCAAAACTCGGATATAAAATCTACTTCTTCAATAATACACTGTGATGGCCACAATGCATATAACAGTGATTAAGAAAATCAAACTGATGCTGTTATTTAAGGCCCTGGTCCGAGACCATGCACGTTGATACGCACAAATCCCCAAAAGAGTCCCGAGTCACGTTAGTACTTCGACAGCTCAGATTTACTATCCGGACCAGTCAGCATTCCCAATTGATCAAATAGAATAAGAAGAAAACTTTGCTCAAAAGTTAATCCAGAAATGAAAGTAAAAATCTTATAAAAATTTTTTTGAGAGAAAGGTAGCAAGCTACCTGCTTCATTCATTGAAAATATGAACTAGGCTACAAGGGTGGGGCAACGGGGGCCCCGGATGGCACGGTGAAAAAAAAAAAAAAACTAACTATGGGAAAGAAGGTCCCACTCTTGCACTAACAGCTTACAGTTTTGCGCGGCTTGCCCAGGGTTCGGGTGGATCCTTCTAAAAATCAAGTCGTTCCTTACCTTCCAAATGGTCCACCAACTGGCCACCGGATCGGTAAGTCTGTTTCTCTTCAGGTGAACACCCTTCGTGCTCCTCCACTTGTCCCAAACTAGGTGTACGTCGACCCCCAGGTCTTGAGCCTGGACCCCGTTCACTCCCGACACTAAGAGAAACTTACAGAAGACGTACCGGGCAAATAAATGATCCACCGATTCCTCTTCCGACCCACATAGCACGCATGTCGAGTCGCCCATGCATCCCTCGTGCCCCCGTCGGACAACGTTAGGTAGGTTGATCTTATCGAGAACATTCCATCTAGGCTCCAACACCATCATAACCTGTCCTGTCCCTGCGCGACCGAGAAGGCGGATATTCTTTCAACAAACTCTGATATTCTATCGTTTGACCCCTGAGATCATCCAACCTCGGATCCCAAGACCCTATTCCAGTTCCATCCATCCCTTGTTGTGTATGTGTTGACTTTAAGCCCCTTCACCTCAGACGAGTTATAAATCTCAGGGAATGCAAGTTTTAGCGTGTTCTCTCCGCACCACCGATCAAACCAAAAGTCAATGGTGCTCCCGTCACCAAACGTGAAAGCCATGCCCCATTTGAAGATAGTGCTGAGGCCAAGGACTCCCGTCCACCAGGACGAGTGGGGTCTGAAAGTTTTTCCTTCCCTCATTGGTTTTCTCCTTCGATAGTATAAGTCTCGGATTAACTTGTTCCACTGTAACTGGGGTTCCGTGTGAAATTTCCACCACCATTTTGTCAATAAAGCTTGGTTCATGATCGCTACATCTAAGACTCCTAACCCCCCATTCTTTTTTACTCTTGCAAATGTTCTTCCAAGCTATCAAACAACCCTTGCCCGGCGAATTGCTCCCTCTATTCCAAAAGAAATCCCTTCTTAAAGCTTCAATGCGCTTTATCACCCACCTGGGTGCCTTGAATACGGATAGAAAGTATAAGGGTAAATTGGTTAGAACCGCGTTAACCAAAATAAGTCTCCCCCCTCTAAAAAGTAATTTGGCTTGCCATCCGTCAATTTTTCGCCGTAACTTTTGAACGACCCCCCTCCATGCCTCCTTGGACGGCGGGCTTGGAGAGAGAGGTAAGCCCAGGTAGTTGGTAGGAAAAGTACCGAGTCTGTAATCCAAAACTTTCGCTAGCGTATTAGCTTTTCCGTCTTCCTAACCCAGATAGAACATTTCCGACTTCTCCGTATTGACTTTCAAACCTGACGCCCATTTGAAGAGATGCCATAGGAATTTGAGGTTTTTCAGATACGCTTTTCTTGCCTCACAGAAGAAAAAGGTGTCATCTACGAACTGAATGAGCGTGGTCCTACTAGCCTCTGATGGCCCAATACCCTTGATCAGATTATTGTTGACCGCCCGGTTTGTCATGCGAGCCAGACTCTCTGCCACCAACAGGAAGAGGAACGGGGAGAGCGGGTCCCCCTGCCTTACACCTCTCTTGGTTTTTATCCAATTGGTCGGCTCACCGTTAACTAGCACCGCAACTTTTGCGTAGCATACACAGTGTTCAATCCATCTGCACCATCTATCGTCGAATCCTCACCACCGTAGAATTCGAAGTAAAAAGGGCCAATAGATCC
Organism: Ananas comosus; assembly: GCF_001540865.1. Taxonomy (NCBI): domain Eukaryota; kingdom Viridiplantae; phylum Streptophyta; class Magnoliopsida; order Poales; family Bromeliaceae; genus Ananas; species Ananas comosus. The sequence goes on along the minus strand of NC_033630.1, from coordinate 4,720,273 downwards.
TGTCATAGGCCTTTTCAAAATCTACCTTAACCTCCACTCCCTCAATGGCTTTTTTGCAACCCCAACCAATGGTTTCAGAAACTGTAGCGTACGCATCTGTAATATTCCTTCCTTTCCAAAAAGCTGACTACGAAGGGGATATCAGATCCTTCAGTACCAATTCGAGTAGATTGGCCAAGACCTTGGACAAGATCTTTTGGATTCCATTAAGGAGACTAATGGGCCGACAGTCATTTGCATGTTCCGCCCCCTCCTTCTTCGGGATTAGGCAAATGTAGGCGTAGTCTAGTGGAGCAGTGGAAAGCCGCCCCTCGTACAAATCACGAAACAGATTCACGATATCCTCCTTGACAGTGTCCCAGAAGCATTGATAGAACCTTAACGGGAACCCGTCAGGGCCCGGCGCCTTATCGCTCCCCAGTTGGAAAATGGCCTGCTTAATTTTCTCTGTGCTAAAAGGTTCAGTCAACCTCAAAAGCTGAGGGGGGGAAATACGATTTGAGCTGAAAAGACTGCCCCAATCCCCAAAAGAAGATAGGGCTTTTTCGTCCGGAGAAAATAGATCCTTGAAATAGTTATGGAAATAAATCTTTTTCTCCTCTTCAGTTTGCAAGGTGACTCCATTTTCTACGATCGAGCCAATCCAGTTAGCTCGACATCTGCCATTAGCTACGGAGTGGAAGAATTTAGTATTACCGTCCCCCTCACGAAGCCAATGTTGTTTGGCCTGGGTTTCCCAAAGCAAGGCTTCATCATTTAACACTTGTCTCAGCTTTACTTTTAACTCCGCTCTCTCTAAAACTAAATCCTGCGGTAGTACGTCCTGTTCCTCTAATATGTCTATTTTCTGAATCTCCTCAAGGAAAAAATTCTTAAGTCTTTTAATACTATAGAATTCATTAGCACACCACTCCTTAATTCTTACACGACAGTGTCTCAACTTTGCTGTGAAAGAAACCGCAGCTGACTTACCCTGTGAGTACCTCGAGCCCTCTGCCCACCATTTCGGTATTTTGGATATGAATCCCTCGTGTTTGAGCCACACTTCCTCGAACCGGAAGGGTTTGTTCCTCACCTTGATGTTTCTCTCCGTTGATAAGAGAATAAGGCAGTGATCGGAAGTGATTCGAGGCAACACTTCAACTTTAGAAAAGGGGAAACCCTGGTCCCGCTCCGTCGAGATTAGGAACCGATCGAGTCTCGCAAGAGTTGGATTCGATTGCAAGTTAGACCACGTGTAGGACTGGTTAACCATGGGAGGATCGATCATTGCAAGCCCCTTAATCATATTGTTAAATAGGGAAGTGGCTTTGTGGCTCCAGGTCTTTCCTCTCCGTTCCATTTGCCCCCTTGTACAGTTAAAGTCCCCACAAATGATCCACTTTCCGCGACAAAAATCTTTAAGATGTATCAGTTCGTCGAATAACTCTTCCTTACCATCCCAAGTGGATGGCCCGTAAACGTTCGTGACAAAAAAAAGTTTGATCCGCCCCTAGCGGAAGCGAGGTGGACCGTAATGGAAAATTTCCTTACGATGACTTCACGACAGGTGAAAAAGCGGGAACTCCACCCCGTAATAACACCCCTAGATGCACCGTTCGCTTCAAGAAAAACGCATTTGTTGAGACAAGGTCCCCCAAAACTACGCAAGAAGGAACCTGATACAAAGTTAACTTTCGACTCTTGTAAGCAAACCACTACATTACGAAGACCCGACACTACGGCCCTAACGGCGTTACGCTTAGACGGGTCATTCAACCCTCTAACGTTCCAACAAAAATACAAAGCATCACAAAAAGAAGACACCCGGCCCCAAAGAGCCAAACAAAACCCAAAAAAAGTGCCTACCCACAACACACACGACACACTCGCTTCGCCTACGCACGATTATTCAGGAACGCCGCGAACGTCGTCGCCTCTTCCTCGCCCAGAACGATCCCGCACAATCGCCCCTTGGCTATGGTCTTCGATACATTTATCACTCTGCCCTCGCGACGATTGGCCTTCCTCATCATAGCCTTGGACAAGGCTGTCGAATTGTCTGCCTTGACGAGTCGTTTGCTGCACCTGAGTTGTTTCTGGTGTGAAATAGCTCCCATATTGTTGAGTATCACCTTTGCCTGAGCGCACGACTCCCGGTTTGGCCCCGCTCCCCCGAGGTCCCCCCCTACATCCGAGCAGGTGGGAGAGTTCGACCGACGATGGGGCGGGAGAGAGAAAGAGACCCCACATTCGTGGGGGTATAGGCTATCCATGGAAGTAATTACGCTAGAAGGCGACTGTGCTTCGGCCTGTGTGTTCACCCCAACCCCTCCGGTTGCTAGAACTAGTACTTTGCTGAAAGCTAGCACTCTAACCCCTCCTCGCGCTGTGGTTGTAGATCGCAGACCCCAACAACAGAGCCGTAGAGATGGCCCACGGGCCTTAGGCACCGGCTGAAGCCTTCCCTGGATCAGACTCCAAATTGTGGAGTAACCACCGACCCGAGTCCCAGTCGTGGGCCCACTCACCAGAGGCCCAGTCGCTAGTTTGTTATCATCTCTGCCCACCTTATCCCCCTTGCGCACCTGGTGCATTGTGGGCTTCAACAGTGAGCCAGAAGTCGTGCTCGTGCTTGCCAGCTTACCAAGAGATCCTGAGGATTGATTCCAACACTTAATGACCTCAGGCCCCACACCCTCAAAAGTAAACACATCCGCTTCCCTAGATATATCACCAGCCAAAAGTGGCAAATTAGCCCTCACACTAGCCACAGTGTCGAAGTTGGTCCCCCCAAGGCCACTCCCATAGATTACCACTTTCATGCAAACCGCGGGAGGCTCGCTTCTCGCCGCCTGCCTCGCGTCAGGAGCACCCTTAGTCTCGAAGCCCCCGCCAGATCGACCTATTGTGACCCAGATCCGTCGCCGGTACACCGATCGTACCTTCGCCGCCGGCACAGCGTCGACGGCCGCCCCGAACTCCTGCGTTCCCACCGTTTCCGTCGAGGCCCTGTGGGTTGATGTGCCTGGTTCGACCTCCTCCAGCTGCCCTGTATCTTCCTCCATGTCATCCTCCGCGCGATCCTGGACGCCGTTAGCCGCTTCTCCCTCCTGCTGGTTGCCCCCATGCCCGTTGAAGCCATCTTGCCCGTTCCGTGGAAGCTGTGGAAGAGGGTGGGGGGGAGGGGGGGTGGTACATCGCGTTCCTTCTCACGCCTTTCCCAACTCTCGAGATGAACCATGACCGGGAATAGCTCCTCGCCAAGTATCACGGAGAGGTTTTGTGGGATGTTGAGAAGCGAGTTAAGGGCGATCTGACACCTGTATGCCCTGAGATCTGTCATGGCTTTGGTCGCATTGTCAGCCTTGATGAAGCGGCCGAAGCCACTAACCAGCGCCGCCACGCGAGGTATGTTCCAAATCTCGAACGGTAGATGGATAAGACGGATCCACGCTCTAAACTAGACACAGTGTGGTCGTGCATCGCGGTAGCGCCCCCAGGGGAAGCACCGAAGCCAAAAGGTGTTGAGAGTAAGGACCTCTCTTCTGATGAGAACTTCAGCCTCGACCCAGTCCGGCAGGAAGATTGCATAATCCCTCTCTCTATAGCGCGCAACCGCGAAATCGTCAGTGTACCCCCCAAAGCGACTGGCGAGGGCGCTCTTGATGAAGGTAATCGGATCCGGAGCTAGGTTGGCAGGCCTTATCACGTCTGCGAGAATGGCGTTGCGTCGCAGATCGACTCTCCGCAGGTACTCCTCCGTGTATGGGACGAATACCTTCGCCAGGGGGGCACGCCCCTTGTGGTGGATGGCCCTGTTCATCACGGTGTCGGTCCTGGCCGACCTTTCCTTGCAGTTGCCGGCTCTATGTCCGATCTTCCAACACTTCAAGCACCGAATAGGGTCTCGGCAAGCCGCAACTCTGTGATCGCGAGCGAGGCACCGAAAGCACCTCTTCACTAAGCTGCGAGAATGGCGATCCCTCAAGCTATGGGAGTGGGGGCTGCTAGTATTATGGGGTATGGGCTCACGAGCTTGCAACCTTGCCCGCCTCAACAACACCTCCTTATAAGAGCCACTATTGGATGAAGCGTAGTTAATGGCTCCATCTTCCCCCCTAATGCTACCCCCATCCTAGTGCCTCCGGACGAAGCACGAGGTATACCCCATTGATGTCCGCCATAAACACCACCCTTAAGATTGCGATCTGAGATTTTGCCTAAAGCGTCTAAAGTCCCCTCGTGAACATCAAGGTCGCTGGCAACTCCTTCTTCCCCTCTGATCCTACCCCCCCTCCTACCATCACCTGATGAAACCCGAGATATACCCCAACGCTGACCGCCATTAACGCCTCACTTTTGATCTCGATTATGGATTTTGCCGAAAGCAGGTAAAGTCCCCTCAAGCTCATCATGGTATCTGCTAACCTGTATTAACTCTCTACCTACCTCATCCGCCCAAGCAATCCGTTTCACTACCTTCTTCTTCTTCCCTCTCTCTCTTCCCTCATTAAGAAGAAGTTTGCTTATTAACTCCACCTGACACCCTTTCTCAGCCTCTCCTCTCTCGTTGCTTGCCGCTCCTCTCATTTTTCTCTCTAGAGCCTTCATTGGTCTAAAAAGGAAGCCTTCATTGGTCTAAGAGGGAAAAAAAAGCTTGACGCAAAATCTTATAAAAATTGATGATAAAAGACTTGAATTTAAGATCAGAAGTATTGATCTTACTCTAAATAGTGAAAAGATTTTTTTATAAAAATTTCATCAGATTTGAATTATTTTACACCGTTAAATTCACAAATGTATCACATCTACCATTAAAATTATCAATTTTGAGATCTTTAGATCACTAGCCAAATGATATCGAAAAATTATGAATTTAGTTTTCAAATACTTTCAATAGTGTAGATCAAGTCTAACAGAGCCGATCGTCGATTTGAAAGCCGCATCATTAAAAACAATTTGGTAGTACGGAGACCTTCATGCTACCAATAGTATATCAGCCTAGCTCTGTAATTTATTATTCTTATGGTTTCCCCTTAGTCCTTTCTTATCTTTTTTATACTTTTTACTGTATCAGTTGCTGCTTTTTTTTCAGTTTTTTTGAGTATTTTACGGCTATTATGTCATATTGGCAGAGCAAAACTTTGAAACACTTTTATAATTCTTTTAAAGCTCTAGATAGTCGGGATTCAATAGAAGTAACATGCAAATTTTTGGAGCTCTAAACCAAGCAGACTTCTATCTGGAGCTGTAAACCATCAGTTGGGAAATGCTACCGCTTCATTCATTTAGAAGATGAACTTGGCTACAAATTAAGACAACTTGGGCCTAGCAAAAAAAAAGGAAAAAAAAAGGGGAAAAAAAGGGTCCCAGGAGTTACTCATGAATCGGGTTTCCATCAAAATTCCACCCGGCGCGTTTTTAGATTTCTGAAACATTCTTTCATTGCGCTCCAACCAAATAGCTCACCACACAGCAGCTATGGTCGTCAGCGGGAACTGTTACTTCTATTAGCAATACCCAGAAGCCGGCATTTCATTCTAAATGCATTTTCAAATTTGCAAAATCATATATTCATATCCAATGTGAACATTGGCTTTGATAAATAGAAATCCAGAGACTTGAGTAAACACACATGTAAAAACTGATGGCTTTTCAATAGAAACTCCAACAACAGAACTAAGGTTAAGAGATATGGCTTAATTACAGAAAACCTCACTGTCAAAACTCGATTTTTCACTTTCCCCATCATTTAAAAACCTATATTTTTCCTCCTTATAAAATGAAAAATATTCACAGAGGGGTACGGTATGAACTGTGATGATAAAATAATCATTTTGCCCTTCACCATTTTGCCCCTCACTATGTTCACAGGAGAGAAGGCTGAGAGCATTTTTGGCATAAAAAATATATTATAATATTTTATAAATGGAACCCTAACGAATTACTAACGACAGGGGACGAAGTGAACATTTTTCATTTTACAAGGGGATAAAGTGTAGGTTTTTAAATGACAGGAAGGAAAAGTGAAAAATCGGGTTTTGACAAGAGAGTTTTATGTAATTTAGCCTTAAGATTTTATATAACTTGCTTGATTCGCATGCTTCAATGAAATTTCTCTTTGCTGATTCACATATGGCATTCTTCAATGAAGTTTTGGCCATTAAGTTTTGTTTGTATGTGTATAGGGTGGGAAGGATCTAGTGTCGATTTGAGGATCTTGAGATGGTGTGTAGAAAGTGGGGGTTTTTACAGTTCCTTATGGTTAGTTATTCAAATTTGATATACTTATTGTAATTATTAATTTTACGCAATAATTAATATTATATTTATTTTGGCTATTGTTAGGAAAATTCTACTTAGTTGGTTCAGGATATGCAACTATCAGTGAGTATCTCATACCTTACAGAGGGAAGCGTTATCAGTTGAGCCAATTCAATGGTAATGCAAATGCTCATAGACATCGAAGTCCACAGTTGAGCCAATTCGATGGTAATGCAGATGCTCGTAGACATCGAAGTCCTTGAGATCTATATAACTATCGACACAAACAATTAAGGAATGTTGTCGAGAAAGCATTTGGTTTCTTAAAAAAAAAAAAGAATCAAAATCCTTCGGCAAGCTTCACTATATTCGTACAAAGTGCAATTTCGCATTGCTATGGCATTCTGTATAATATATAATTTTATTAGGAGAAATCAAGAGACTGATAAGTGTTTTAACATGGGAATGGATCCATTTCTAGTTGATGATGATGGAATTGATCTAACACATTTAGTAGATCCAGATGAATCTTGACGAGGCGAGACCCTTCGATCGACGATTATCGAGCAATCATAGAATAATAGATAGATGTCAATTTGCTCACTTTATGATTTTCGCTTAGTGCTGATGAAATATGCGTCCTTTGTGGTTTCAATTACTATCCATATATACTAGTTGTTGTGTAATTTCACATACTAAAATGATACCTATGAGGAAAATCATATTTGGCTATATATATATATATATATATATATATATATATGTCACGTCCCGGATTACTCGTTACCCTGGGCACGCAAACAGACCAGCCGTATACATAGAAATTTTTCTTGTATACGAAGCGAAACTTTATCTGTACCTGTAATCATACAACACTACAACCAGTAGTATAAAGCTGCTGAAATAAAACATATATAAACAACAGAGGTTCACTATACATACATAGCATCCTGATATACAAAATCACTTGCTCCAGCTAGATACAAACATCAGTATGTATAATAACCTAAAAACTACAACTACCTGTAGCTGGTACTCCTATAACTCTGTGACTCGTCAGGAAGAGCTCTAACTCGCAACACCCTTTCCACGATTAGTATCAGCAGTAGCAGCAGTAGCAGCAACCGTAATCGAAGGCTCTGCAAAAGATCCACAACTGGGCGTGAGAACTACTGCAAAAAGAAGTAGTCCTCAGTGGGTACCGCTACCGACCTCAACGGCTCACCCACTAAGTTTACAGATGATATGCTCAACGATAGTAAAGAACTGAAAATAATTTACAGCTATATGCCACTATACTATCATGATCCAACACTAACTACCTGTAGAATAATACAATCTCTAATCCAATCTTAGGGACTGTGAATACACCCGTCCCGCCTGTCGAAACTACACTAACTGCCACCATGCTAGGTCGTCAGTGGAGAGCAAGTCCAAACAGGACAAACCGACATCAACGCAAAAGCATTAAGCCCGACTCCGGAGTGGCACTCGTGGGTGCTACCCAACCGAGTATGCAAACGTGTCTCTGTCGAGCTCAATCAAGCTCTCACAGGCTATAATCAAGTAAGCAGGGTCTAACAACCAAACTAACGTGCCCTCGGCACAATCTGATGCAAAAACAGCAATTCGGGTCCACCGTCAACCTCAACGGCACCCAACAGTTCGGAACAGCCTAAACACTGCTATAAAAATAAGCTCGGCATCTCAGCACGAGCGCAAATGCATTCTACACTATCCTGGGTATCCACCGTTTACAAACTGCAACGATACAAACAAACTATGGCTCCTAAAGCTAAATCTGGTAGTTTTAACAAATGACGGTGTAGAATCGCTAGTTTTCTCCTAAGTCAATTCCAAATCTAACATGTGTATTTTAGCTAATATTCTAAATTCCAATTCAGATTTTAGAAACATGTTAATCATAGAATTGAGCTACTAACATGAAGAATAAAGCTAAAACACATGCTAACAACATATAAGCTTAGGAGGTAATTCTGTAAATTTCGGTAAGTATCATTAACCCACCTCTAGCGTTAATCCACGGCAGCACGAGATCGCGAAGTTGCTGGAAACCCTGCCGAGACCAGTTGAAATCACTCAGAATCAGCAACCAAACTTCTTCAAAGATCTAAATATCAAAAACACCAAAACTTGCATTACAACTCCCAAATTTCAACACTTAAGCTTAATCAACCAATTCCAATAACAAAACTCACCTATCAATCTTCAAATCCACAATTTAGGTGAAGACCACTCTCAAAACCAGTAGTGAAAAATGGAGTAATCTCCTCTGGTCGAAAATCCAGCTCCTTCAAAGAATTGCTCCAAGAAAACCAATAAAACTCAAATTTCAGCTCAAATACAGCAACAGTCTAGAAGAACAACAATATGACCATATTAACCTTAATCAATTTCTGTCAAATTGACACCACGAAACCTCCAAGAAGTCAGCTAACCACCAAACCAAGTTTCACAGCAATCCAATCCTCCTACGTCGCACACGAGCCAAAACGTCGAAGGTTGCTGCTGGGATTCTGCTGGAACTGTAGTTTATAAGGTGGAAATGGTGGAATTTAGAGTAATTGAAGGGCTAAATTGCAAATTTGGCTTTCTTTGTGAAGAAGAGGTGAAAGGGGTTTATAGGGGTCGAACTCTAGCTATTTATAGTGTGGTGAAATAGTCAGATAAGACCCAGGAACAGAAAAATATAAACATACTGTTCCTGCAGAAACGGGCGATTTCGGGTGCCCGAAACCATATTCTGGGCGTCCGAAACCTCCAGGCTGCACAAATACTCCTCTTCAGTTCCTCCGCCCGCGGTGTGCTGCACCCTTAACCTGGTTCGGCGGAACTCGCCTACCATATACACATGTCAGCACAGGCGATATTCACAAAGTGAACTTTCGGACCCTTTTCTGGGCGCCCAAAACTAAGATCCGAATTGGCTTCCAGTTCTGCTCAGTTCAGCACTCGAATTCTGGGCGACCCAAATCCTGTTCTGAGCGCCCGAAACTGGCAAAACTTCAGTTTTGCTCCTTTGAGTGCGCCAAGTCCATTTCTGCATCCATTTCGTGCAGAAACGATTCCGACTCAGTCCGACACTCTCCAGATGTGCCGACCAGTCACTAATACTGTAGTCAATCCTATCCAAATATCTGAAACACTACAATATATATTTCTTTTAATGTAATGATAAATTTATTTCAGTTAGTTTTGTAGACTCAAATGATAATTTTTATTTATACATCTTATTGTTGTGTTATAACTTTTTTTTTCATATTTATTGTATGTTGAGTTAATTCATAGTTCGCAAATGACTGTTATGTTCAGAATCATATATTCTTGCTTTAGTAGTTTATTATCCTCTCAATGAGTTATTTTTTCGGACTAAGTTGTTGAATATCCTTTCAAGCATGTCTTACTGTCGCAGTAATTGAAAAAAAAAAAAAAAGAAGATCATCACAGTTAGGGTAATCAAATTTAAATTAAAAAAATTTATGCTGCAATAAAAGTTCTAAAATTAACACGGATTTCGAATTCGGGATTGTTCAATTTCTTTAGCATTATTTGGGAGTTAATTTTGCACTTCTATATTTAAAATTTTATTTTTTTCAATAAGAAATTTGGGATTATATGTTAATTTTCATAATTCATATTTAAAATTAACTTCAACTCCTTTCTCATATACTGAATTATATTTGATTATATTAATCTAAGAACAACATTAGTGCTCTACGTAATTGTCATCATTCCGATAGTTCGTTCCAACACACACATCCAAATACTGAGCAGCATTTACTCAAAATTTGTAGATATTTTCTATTTCCGAGAACACCAAAAAGTTATCCAACAGAATCAACAGTTGTACGATGCGCACTCGCGTTTTGCCTGGTCGGTGGGGCCGCGCTGCCTTAATTTGCATATTCCGTCTCGTCCCTTCTCGGTTTGGTAATCTTCTCCGAAAACTCATGGGAGTACGGCCCCCTCCCACTCTATCCGGCGGTCTTCACACCCTCTGTTGCAGTACGGTGCGCCTCCATCGCCGTGCTTGCGGGAAGGAGCTTGTGTCCATCACTATTTCGCCCTTTGGCAGTAATAATGGTCGGGCTTTTTTTGTATCCCATAAGAACTACGTTCCTACAAAGAAACAAAGCTTAAAAAAAAAAAAAAAAAAAAAAAAAAAAAAAAAAAAACAAACAGGTAGAGAGATTATAATCCAATAGGTGAAACTAGTCAAATGGTTAAATCTAACAGTAAAAAACTCAGTAGCACCAAGTATTTAGTGTTATTGATAGTATCCCAGCCGGACTATATATATATATATCCGGCTGCTAGGAGGCCCACATCATCTCAAAAGTATATTTCTCAATTTAAGGGTTAAAAAATTAATAGCACCAATAGCTTGGTGCTATTAACAATATTCTAGCCTATATATATAGTGTGAGGCTACGATGCTTCTGGAAGTATAGAGCCTTCCGGGCTTCCAGGTCTTTTTCGATGTTGCGACTTTTGAATCGTCGATCGGCTCCGTTAAACTTGATCTAGAGTATTTGAAGTACCTAGAAAATAAATTTTATGATTTTTCGATATCATTTGCCTAGTGATCGAAGGGGCTCAAAATCAATAATTTTAATAGCCGTAGTGAGCCGTTTGCAAGTTTAACGGTGTAGAAATATCCAAATCACGTGAAATTTTGATAGAAAATTCTTTATACTATATAAAACAAGATCAATATCTTTGATCTAAAATTTTAATGTCATATTATCACGTTTTGTAATATTTTTATTTTCAGCCGTTGATTTTGAGGCCTCTTCGTTCACTAGGCAAATAATATCGAAAAATCGCATAAGATTATTTTATAAGGTACTTCAAAATACTCTAGATCAAGTTAATGAAGCGTATCGACGATTCGAAAGTCGCAATATGCGAAAATAACCCGGAAGCACAGAAGCTCCGTGCTTCCAGAAGTATAATAGCCTCACTCATATATATTATATAATATATATATGTAATACCCTTGGTTGAGTTGGTGGGGGGTATATTGTAATACCCTTGTTGAGTGGTGGGGTATTACTGTAATTTTTGTTAATGGTTACCACCCCACCAACTCAAACCTTATAATATATATATATTATATATATAATATATATATATATATATAGGTAAGCCATTGTAGAGAGAGTAATTAATTATCTCGTATTCATCTCAGACATTGAGCGTGGCTTTGTGAGATGCGGATCGAGTTCGATCGACGCGACGTCGCGCCGGGGAGCGTTCGAGACACAAGCATCGTAGTGGATGCGTGGGCAGGCCGGCGCGAGTGTCCGATTCTGCGTTTTGATGTCGCACCGATTGTGATTAGCGTTTGAGGTGGGTTACATCGCTTGACTCCTTAAGTTCTAATCGTCGAATGTATAGTTTTAGATTTTGGATAATTATTCTAGCTCGAATTCCTGGATTATATTGTGATTACAATCCGAATTTGGAGCATGTAGTATAAATTAAGTAGATATACATGTGTGACTTGGAAATTGAATTAGGAGAAAACCGGCGATTTGGACCTGTCACTTGTTTAACTGCCTGATTTAGCTATAGGAGCGTTATAAAATTGTACATGTCGCAGTATTCTAAGAGCTAGTGCTTCAGATAGTTAGAATATATTACGCTCGTGCTGGTGGCCGAGTGGATTTTTACAGGGTCGTTCAGGTTGTTCCGGATGTTGGGTGCCGTCAGGGTTGACGGTGGACCGTATCGCTTTGGCGTCAGATTGTGCTGAGGGCAGTTACTGTTGTATTAAACCAGTTGAGTTGTACTTGACTTTGACTTTTCAGAGCCTGATTGAGCTCGACAGAGATACAGCTGCAGTACTGCGTTGGTAGCGCCCACGAGTGCCACTCCGGATCAGCTTTTGTGCTTTCGCGTTGGTGTCTCATGGCCAGTTGACTTACTCTCCACGGACCAGTAGTGTGGATAGAGCCCGATAGTCGCAACGGCGGCGGTGTATCACAGTCCGGGGACGGGTATGCTTACAGTCCGGATTGGATTTGGTCAGATTTGACATTTCCTACAATTGGTTAGTGTAGAGCATGATAGTGTAGTGATTGATAGCGAGTAGAGAGTACTTCCTGTTTTCCTACTATTTTGCTCCTTCTGTAGACTTATGGGTGACCGATGTTGTTTTGGGGGTACCCACTGAGGATACTGTTTTTTACAGTAGTTCTCACGCCCAGTTGTTACTCTTGTTTGGCAAGAGCCACAGGTTTCGGCTGCTGCGCCTTCCGCGGATCAGGATCGAGGCAAGGGCGTCGCGAGCTAGAGCCCTACCCGATTGACAGAGCTAGAGGCACCCCTACTTCAGGTAGATGTTTTGTTTTGAGTTTATATACATAGCTTGCTTAACTCGCCAGTGCGAGTAACCCTGTATTTTGGATTTGGACTATGTATATGAAACTCAGTTGTTTAGCTTTTGTTTATTGAGCAGCTCCATACTACTGTTTGTAGTATTGTATATCTACAGGTACTTTTGACGCTTCGTATACAGGAAAAATTTCTTTGTATACGGCGGATTTGTCGGCGTGCCCGGGGAACGAGACATCCGGGGCGTGACAGATTAAGTTGGTATCAGAGCTTTGCTATAGGTCGTTGGGACCTAGGAAACCCTAAGTTGGCAAACCTTAGGAAGCAAGACGCGAGAGGCGTAATTTAATTGCGAAGGTCAATGATTATTTGTTCTAACTCCTCCTAGAGTGGAGTGAGTGACTGAAGGAGTTCCTGTTTTGGCCTAAAAAATTATGTTGGCTGCAGAAGACATAATTTTGGAGGAAAACAGGGACCGCCTTCCAGACTTTCGTTGATTGGGTCGAGAGTGTTGCGTGTATCTGACCCCGATTTGTTCCTTGCAGCTATGTATCGTCGCTGAGGTCGACCATCGTTGCGGGAGCGTGCCCGGTTGGCGCGGGATCGTGCTGGACCTTTTGAGAGACCGGAACAGATAGAGCAGAGTGCTCGGCAGGAGCAGAGGGACAGATCGGAGGCGAGTGCACCCCCTGTTGTAGAGCCGAGTGCGCGACCTGAGGCTAGCGCACCCCCGGATCTGAGTGCACAGTTGGCTGCCCTGACTGAGGTGACGAGGCAGCAGGGGGAGTTGTTGCAGAGGTTGTGTTAGAGGATAGCTCAGTCACCTAGTTCGGCCCCGAGTGTACCAGAGCAGACTGTTCCACCACCTACTACTCCAGCGTCAGCTCCAGCCGCAGCTATGCCCCCACCATTGGAGATTCCTACAGCGCCAGTTGCGCCTGCCAGGGGGCCTGTACCATTGACAGAGGCCGAACAGGAGCGGTGGACGGAGAGGTTAGCTCGTTTTCGTCGATTTGATCCACCGATTTTCGATGGCAGCGGCACTGAGGCCTGGGTTGTTGAGGGATGGGTCAGTGCGATGGAGAGGTTATTTGAGGATCTGTTCGTTCCAGAGGGGGAGCAGGTACCGCTGGGAGTACACTGTTTATCAGGTGATGCACGTGATTGGTGGCGGAGAGCGAGGCGTGACCAGGGACTGGTGGCGGTGCAGCTGAGGTGGGATGAGTTCTGTGGAATGCTGTATGGGATGTATTTTCCCAACAGCATGAAACAGAAGATTGAGGAGGATTTAAAGAGAATCCAGCAGGGCGAGCGGACAGTTCAGGAGTATGTTCGGGAGTTTACTAGACTCCTGAACTGTGTTCCGTTTGTGGCCAGAGACGAGGCACATAGGGTCTATTTGTTCGAGCAGGGTTTGAGACCCGACCTTTTCAGGTTCGTTAGGGCGCAGAGGTCGAGGACTCTGGATGCGTCCATTGAGCAGGCATTATGGGAGGAGAGAGGAGAGGTGTCACTGCGAGAGAGGACTCAAGGGCCGGGACAGAGTCAGGACAGGAAGCGCCCAGCTCGAGACGACGGAGGTCAGTCGAGTAGCAGGCGTCCGCCGAGGCCTCCACGATCGCGTTCATAGGGTCGTGGGTTCTCGGGGCGTCAGCGATCCAGGGACTCTCGTCAGAGGGGACAGCCTGAGAGGACGCCGCAGTGTGTGATCTGCGGAGGACCACACTGGCCCAGACAGTGTGAGCAGAGGGAGGGCCGGTGCTACGGGTGTGGTCAGCCGGGACACATGAGGGCAGCTTGTCCCCGAGCAGCATCGCCAGCACCATCATCAGCTTCAGCTCCACCAGCACCTCAGCAGACTTACAGAGCAGCACCGAGTTACCGCCAGGAGGATAGGTCGTCCATGCCGCGACAGGGTGAGCGGCGACAGCAGGCTCCGAGTGACAGAGTCTATGCAGCTCAGGTGGAGGACTCTACAGCAGCCGACCGAGTGGTGGCAGGTATCACTTTGATTTCTGGCATTAGAGTTCGCACTCTTTTTGATACTGGTGCATCGCATTCCTTTGTTAGCCGAGCATTTGCATTGTTGCATGGTCTAGAGTTAGGGGCATTGTCACAGGCACGAGAGGTGCAGATCCCGGACCATGTTTTACAGGTTGCAGAGTGTTGTTGGTCGTGTCCGGTGCAGTTGGATTCGTGGGTCATGCCCGCAGACCTGTTGGTGCTAGGGCAGCTGCAGGACTTCGACGTTGTGCTCGGTATGGATTGGCTGGCGCGGTACTATGCTACTATTGATTGTGGAGCGAGGACTGTGACGTTCCGCGAGCCAGGCCAGGAGGAGTTTACTTTTAGAGGCTGCAGGAGCACGCTGTTTGCCACCTGGATATCTTCGGCGAGGGCTCGACAGATGCTGAGTAGTGGGTGTATCGCTTTCCTAGCGACAGTTGTGGAGGTACCTACGGCGGCGCCGGGACTCGAGGATATCCCTGTAGTCCGCGAGTTTCCGGATGTATTTCCCCCTGAGTTGACGACGTTGCCGCCGGAGAGGGAGATTGAGTTTGTGATTGATGTAGTTCCTGGAACTGCACCAATCTCAAAGGTACCTTATCGGATGGCGCCGGCAGAGCTGAGAGAGCTAAAGGCACAGCTTCAGGATTTGATGGATAGAGGGTTTGTGAGACCCAGTGTGTCGCCTTGGGGAGCGCCGGTGTTATTTGTAAAGAAGAAGGATGGTTCGCTCAGGTTATGTGTGGATTACCGGGAGCTGAATAAAGTGACCATCAAGAACAAGTATCCTCTGCCGCGCATTGATGATCTATTCGATCAGCTGCAAGGATCTTGTGTCTTTTCGAAGATTGATCTCCAGTCAGGTTACCACCAGCTGAGGGTGAGGGCCGAGGATGTTCCCAAGACGGCTTTTCGGACTCGGTACGGGCATTATGAGTTCACGGTGATGCCTTTTGGATTGACGAATGCCCCTGCCGCATTCATGGATTTGATGAACAGAGTGTTCAAGCCGTTCTTGGATAGGTTTGTGGTAGTCTTCATCGACGATATCCTGATTTACTCCCGGAGTGATGCTGAGCATGAGGAGCACTTGAGGATTGTGCTACAGCTTCTGCGCGAGAAGAAGTTGTATGCCAAGTTAAAGAAGTGCGAGTTCTGGCTACGGGAGGTTGCTTTCTTGGGCCACGTGATTTCAGCTGAGGGCGTAGCAGTGGACCCGAAGAAGATTGAGGCGATTCGAGATTGGCCTAGACCGACGACGGTTACTGAGGTACGGAGCTTCCTGGGACTGGCAGGATATTACCGTCGGTTTGTGGAAGGCTTTGCGAAGCTTTCCACACCCCTCACACGCTTGACGCGGAAGGGGATTCGTTTTGTCTGGAGCGACGACTGTCAGAGGAGCTTTGACGAGTTGAGATTGAGGTTGATGTCGGCTCCTATCCTTGCCCTTCCTGTTATGGGCGAAGGATTTGTGATCTACAGTGATGCATCGCACAGTGGACTTGGTTGCGTGCTGATGCAGCATGGTAGGGTGATTGCTTATGCTTCACGGCAGTTAAAGGATTATGAGAAGAATTACCCTACGCATGACTTGGAGCTTGCCGCGGTGGTTTTTGCTTTGAAGCTCTGGCGGCATTATTTGTACGGCGAGCACTGCGAGGTCTTCACCGATCATAAAAGTCTCAAGTATCTGTTCACACAGAGGGAGCTGAACCTGAGGCAGCGCCGGTGGTTGGAGTTACTGAAGGACTATGACATTAGTATTCAGTATCATCCCGGCAGGGCGAATGTGGTGGCAGATGCGTTGAGCAGGAAGTCAGTGCAGAGCCTGAGTTTGAGGATTACCGAGCAGAGACCCCTACTCGAGGAGCTACGGCGGCTGGGACTCGAGATAGTACCCCCTGGGTCTACGGCGAGGCTGACGTCTCTAGTGTTGCAGCCCACTCTGTTGGATAGGATCCGAGAGAAACAGAGTGGAGATCCGTACTTGTTGAGGATTAGACAGCAGCTAGACAGGGGGCAGGCTAAGGAATTTGCTTTGGACAGTGCGGGAGTACTTCGGTACAGGGACCGACTGTGTGTGCCTGTGGATCCTGAGATTCGAGCGGACGTTTTGAGAGAGGCTCATTGTTCCCCTTATACGGTTTACCCTGGGGGAACCAAGATGTATAAGGATCTGAAGGCACGGTTCTGGTGGCCTGGAATGAGGCGGGACATTGGTAGATATGTGGTTCAGTGTTTGACTTGCCAACAGGTGAAGGCCGAGCATTAGGTGCCAACTGGCAAACTTCAGTCTGCCAGTGCCCGAGTGGAAATGGGAGTGCATCCCGATGGACTTCGTCGTTGGATTGCCTAGAGCGCAGGGTGGCCACGACATGATTTGGGTGATAGTGGACAGACTAAGTCTGCTCACTTCCTACCGGTTCAGACTACCTGGTCCAGAGAGAGACTCGCGCAGCTATACTTGGATGAGATCGTTAGGTTACACGGCGTGCCTGTGTCGATCATATCAGACAGAGACCCGAGGTTTGTATCCCAGTTTTGGAGGAGTCTTCAGACCGCCTTGGGCACTCAGTTGCTTTTTAGCACGGCGTTCCACCCACAGACAGATGGTCAGTCAGAGAGGACCATACAAATTCTAGAGGACATGCTGAGAGCATGCGTCCTGGATTTTGGATGAGGGTGGTATCGACATGTGAGATTGGTTGAGTTTGCGTACAACAACAGCTATCAAACGAGCATTCAGATGGCTACGTTTGAGGCGTTGTATGGACGCAGATGTTGATCCTCCCTGTTTTGGAGCGATGTGGGTGAGCGGAGGACACTTGGACCGGAGATCTTACTTGAGGCTGAGGAAAAGGTGAGAGTCGTTCGACGACACCTTTTGACAGCTCAGAGCCGCCAGAGGAGCTACGCCGATACCAGGAGACGAGACTTAGAGTTTCAAGTTGGAGATCATGTTTTTCTCAAAGTCTCACCGTCCAGAGGGATTCACCGATTTGGAGTTCGTGGAAAGCTCAGTCTACGTTTCGTTGGCCCTTTTGTGGTATTGGAGCGAGTTGGACCAGTTGCTTACCGGATTGCTCTACCACCCCGACTAGCTGGGATTCATGATGTGTTCCATGTCTCGGCTCTGAGGAGATATGTTTTCGATCCTTCTCACGTGATTGACTTCACTCCACTAGAGATTGGAGAGGATTTGAGATACGAGGAGCGACCGGTGCGGATTCTTGCTCGCGAGACGAAGGAATTGCGCAACCGGGTCATCCCGTATGTGAAAGTGCAGTGGAGCAATCACGAGGAGCGGGAGGCGACTTGGGAGCCTGAGACAGTGATGAGGGAGTCCTACCCCGACTTGTTCGTTGCCCCGTCTTGAGGTATGTTTTAAGTTTCGAGGACGAAACTTTTTGTAGTGGGGGAGGATGTAATACCCTTGGTTGAGTTGGTGGGGGGTATTACTGTAATTTTTGTTAATGGTTATCCACCCCACCAACTCAACCTATATATATATAGGTAGCCATTGTAGAGAGATAATTAATTATCTCGTATTCATCTCAGACATTGAGCGTGGCTTTGTGGAGATCGCGGATCGAGTTTGGATCGACGCCGACGTCGCGCCGGGGAGCCGTTCGAGCACACGAGCGTCGTAGTTGATGCGTGGGGAGGCCGGGCGAGGGTCCGATTCTGCCGTTTTTGATGTCGCACCGGATTGTGATTAGCGTTTGAGGTGGGTTACATCGGTTTTGACTCCTAAGTTCATAATCGTCGACATGTATAGAACTCGATTTTTGGTATTCTATTCTAGCTCGAATTCATGGATTAATTGATTGATTGCAAATCTGAATTTGGAGCATGTGGTAATAAATTTAGTAGATTATACATGTTGGACTTGGAAAGTGAATTAGGAGAAAACCTGCGATTTGACCTGTCATTTGTATAAACTGCCTGATTTAGCTCTAGGAGCCGTTATAAAATTATATTGTCGCAGTATTCTCAAGACGAGTACTCCAAGTAGTTTAGAATACATTTACGCTCGTACTGGTGCGCCGAGTGGATTTATTTTTTCAGGGTCGTTCAGGTGGTTCCGGACTGTTGGGTGCCGTCAGAGTGGACGGTGGACCCGTATCACCTTTTTAGCGTCTGATTGTGCCGAGGGCACGTACTTCTTGGTTGTTAGACCAGTTAGAGTCGATTTCTTGACTTTGGCTTTTTAGAGCCTGTTTGAGCTCGACAGAGATACGCTGCATACTCGGTTGGGTAGCGCCCACGAGTGCCACTCCGGAGTCAGGCTTGTGCTTTTGCGTTGGTGTCGCTCATGCCAGTTGGACTTGCTCTCCACGGACCAGTTAGTGTGGATAGAGCCTGATAGTTGCAACGGGGCAGGGACGGGTGTATTCACAGTCCCGGGGATGGGTATGCTTACAGTCCCGATTGGATTGGGTCAGATTTGACATTTACTACAGTTGGTTAGTGTAGAGCATGATAGTGTAGTGATCGATAGCGGTAGAGTTTACTTCCTGCTTTTCTGACTACTCTTGCTCCCTTCTGTAGACTTAGTGGGTGGACCGATGTTGTTTTGGGCGGTACCCACTGAGGACTACTTGTTTTTACAGTAGTTCTCACGCCCAGTTGTTACCTCTATTTTGCAGAGCCACAGGTTCCGGCTACTGCGCCTTCCGCGGATCAGGATCGAGGCAAGGGCGTCGCGAATTAGAGCCGTACCCGTCGTGCTGAGCTAGAGGTGCCCCTACTGCAGGTAGATGTTTTGTTTCGAGTTTCTGTACATAGTAGACTTAACTCGCCAGTACGAGTAGCTCTGTATTTTGGATTTGGACTATGTATATGAAACTCAGTTTGTTTAGCTTCTGTTTTCTCTAGCAGATCTCTACTACTGTTCGTAGTAGTGTTTGATTTACAGGTACAGCTGTCGCTTCGTATATAGGAAAAATTTCTTTGTATACGGCGGATTTGTCGGCGTGCCCGGGGAACGAGACATCCGGGGCGTGACATATTTTGTACTTTGAACTATTAGACATATTTTTGTATCAAATTTTAGATAATGTTCTATACAGATTAAACTATTGATCGTATAATATTGAGAATTTCAAGCGGCTCGTTTAGGGCTCGAGCTCGCTCGACTTAAAATTAGGCTCGCTCGAGCTCGGCTCGAATTAATTTCAATCCAAACTTGAGCTTAAATTTAGGCTCGAAATTAATTTCAAGCCGAATTTGAGCCGAGGTAAGCTCGCTCGAGCTCGGCTCGTTTCCACCCCTATCTGACTCACACCCTCAGCCGCTGTCCTCATGCCTTTGCCCTTGTCTAGGGCCTCGCGTCGCTCCTGAAGGTCTGCCGCTCCGGCCTCCACAATGAGTGCACGGTCCACAACCTCCCGGTAGGTTTGGAGGTTGGAGGACTGCACCAACCGAAAGATCGAAGGCCGCAATCCACGCTAAAAAATGCGGGCCTTATCCTCGTCATCCCGTACCACAAAAGGTACACAATGGAGTAGCCGAGAAAACTCCCTCTCATACTCGATCACTGACCGCTCCTCCTGGTGCAAGCTGCGCAAGTCTTGCTCCATCTTCCTCTTGGCGCTGGTAGGGAAGTAGTGCGCCAGAAGAAGCTCCTTGAACCTCGCCCAAGAGATCGCTGCCAAGTCTGTGTTGGGGTTGTCCAGGATATCCAACTACCAACGGTAGGCCTCGCCGTCCAAGAAGTGCGTGGCGAGCCACACTCTGTCCCTCTCCTCCACAAAGGTATCTCGAAATAGCTTCTCCATATGCATAAGCCATTTCTTCACTATCCAGTGGTCCACGTTCCCCCCGTCAAAGGTCTGTGGACTGCATCGCCTGAACTCACTAAGGCGCTCTATGAGCCAATCCCGCACAGCTCCCTCAACCATCACGGGGAAAGCTGCCCCCGCTACAGGCACCTGAGCCGGTGATGCCACGAACTCCTCTCCCCGAGGCGCAATATTCGGTGATGTCCTCAGAGTACCGGGCCCTAGAGATGGCGCCCTCGGTGTCGCAATCACTGCCGGTGCTGGTGGGGGTGTGGACACCTGTGCCTCCCTGGCAGCTGCCTGCTGTCTAAGCAAATCCTCCAGTCGCTCCATCTGCGCCTCCTGCCGGCGCGCCGCGTCCACCTGCTGCTGAGCTGCCGCCGCCTGCTGCGCGACCAAGTCAGTGAGGGCCGCGAGCTGGCTCCTCAACTCACGGACCTCGCCGGATCCGGAGGTAGCGGAGGTCTCCATCTCCTCAAAGTTCGCCGCATTATCCGCTCCGATAGATTTAGAGCGGGTCGTCGGCATTGTCACTACAACATCATAAAAGCGCAAGTTAGTAAAACCCACGCTATCGCAACCCCACTCAAATAAATAAATACCCAAATCATGCGAAAGTAAGGAAGTGTCCTTCACTACTAACTCCCGATGTTACGTTGTCGGCCGCCAACGTAACCCTCCGCGATGTTAGAAGCCGTACACTCTGATCAAACTCTAACTTTTTAGAGTTATCATCAAACCCAATCGAAATACTTTCGCTAACAGTTCAATTAGACCTCGTCTCTCACGAGCCTATTTTCTATAGTCCAACCGGCCTAATGTTTGCTAGGTCCACTAAGACTCAACCCTATGCTCTGATACCAAATTAATCTGTCACACCCTGGGACCGGCAGAGGCCCCTCCCGGTAGCATGCCCAGACCTGCCATATGTCAGCACATATAAGGCGTCTACATCAACAGCGAAAAATAAAATCAAAGATAGTCTGCAACTAGAGATATCATAGCACAAGTAGATCTACCATCTATAATAAAGTAAGAGGAATATAATAAACAATAAGAGTGAAACATATAGTTATACAATATCTGTCCAAAATGGTGCACAAAAGGGTGGTCTCTAATATACTGGTACAGCTCTCAACCTCTCCAAAATAAGAAAACATCGAGAGGTAGACCACCTATCAACTCGTCACTCGCTGACGAGCTAGCTCGAAGCAACGCCCTTCCCACGGTCCCTAGCCTCTCCCGGCGTGGAAGGCTCTGAAAGAAAATATAAAACAGAGGGCGTGAGAACTATAATTTATAGTTCCCAGTGGGCAATTACTGACCTCAGCTCAATGCACCACTAGGCCCCAAAGAAAGGGTAAGTCTAAAAAGAGAGCAATAATAATAAATAAATTGCATTTATGAAAGCATAACTAAAATGCTAAGCTACTATATTGCAATTAAACATGGTGTTAATATGATGCACCTTTACTTTGTCATAAACAATATGTCCCTACATGGCTACAAGTAAATGTCACGGTTTACTTTAGGAAGTTATGAAGATCATGCTTTATCATGGCAACAATGTATATATGAATGCAATAAGTGACATCTCCTAGCATACTACATGTATATATGTATACTCAAGTGTCCAAAACTATGCTAGAAGTAAGTCCAAGTAATCCAACTACTACTCTCTATCTAGTAGTGATTATAACACACTCAACACAGTGTTGATTTTCATTTCCAGTTAAGGACCTACCCAAGGTAGTCCAGCTTGTGCCGCCTAAGTGCCTGTGGTAGTCCAACATTTCTACTTTTGGAATGAGTCTGTCCCACTCGACCCCGTAGACTTCTCAATACCGCACGAGCGAACATAAGTCGCATAGGCTAACTCCGGAGTGCCGGCTTGTAGGGTGCGACCCTCACAAGTATGTGCGAATGAGCACAAATGGCAAGCAAGCGTAGTCAAAGGCTCAAGTATCCAACCCTTATGTCTTAAACATGGCAATAGCTTCTAGTAACCCAACGGTCTAGCTCTATGTCACAATGTGATAACCCAACACCCACTGGCTTAGTGCCTCTTTATGACACTTAATCATCACAACTAATCAAGCCCAATTCGTATTCTATGTTCCAATTAAGACATTAATACCAATTTTCACTATAGCCCGGGCCCAATGCCTCTTTATGACATTGGCCCAAATTCTCAAATAGTCTAAGTCCCCAAGCCTCTCTAGGCTTCCAAAGTCCCTAATGTCACAATTGGGTATAAAGGTTAAATGCATGATAGCAATGTTCATTTTCGTGATAGAAATTATGGTTTCAAATCTCAATTAGAATGCTAAGTCTCACATGCAAACTCTCTACCATATAGAGGTCCGAAAATTTTTTATACATTGCATAGGAATGTTAAGCATTCTAAAATTCATAATAAATATATCTAACATGATTATGCATGCTTTTTCATTTAACGATACTCAAATCATCACAAATGAGATTTTCTCATTGTGTGGCTAGGTCAAACTCACCGAACCGTCTCGGAGTCCTTCGTTTCACCGAACGGAGTTGTCACGAGTCTCTAAGTACCCTAAAAGTAAGGAGCGAAGAGATACACAAGCGTTATGAGCAACTCTAGGCTTAAACATTAACTATCACAAGCAAAGGGGCAAAACTCACTTAGGGAGTAGAAAATCTCTCTTAAGCTCTAAAAGAGAGCTAAATCCCTTCCAATCCAACTCAAAGGAAGGTTCTAATCCAATCAATTTAGCTCAAAAGGCTCTAGATTCAAAATGCCCAAAATCAACCCTAAACTCACATTCTAGGGTTTTATCTCAAGGAAACCTTCAATTCATGAAATCTAGAGGAAAGAACTAGTCACTTACCTCTAAGAAGCTTCAATCCAAGCTCAAAACCCTTTAGGTTCAAAGATCTTCCCTCAACTATGCTCCAAATCCAAGCTCCAAGCTTCAACCATGGAGGAAAAGCATAAAAAGAGGAAAAGAGAAGAATCAAGCCACCAGAAACCCAAGCAAAATCAAAGAAGAGGGAATGGGAAGGTGTGGAAGGGTCCCTTACCTCTCTCCCTGCTGTTCCAAGCTCAGTGAACAGCCCTAGGGGCGTGGGTGGTAATATAGAGAAGCCACATTACAAAAACACCCCTGCAGTTTCGACCATTCAGAATCTATCACTACGTACCGGTACACGGTCCCGCGTACCGGTACACCTCCCACGAAAACGCCAAACCCGAGCCTCGGGTTGGCTGGAAAGCGGTCTGTGTACTGGTACACGATCCCGTACCGGAACAGCCATCAACCCTGTACCGGTACAGCCAACAACCCTGTACCGGTACACGGCCTGCTGAAGGCTAGCCGAGAGCTAACCAAAAATCCAACTTTTCAGGTTTTGGTGCCAAGCTTTAAACCTCACTTCTCGGGATTCGAACCATAGGCTGAAACACTGTCTACGACCCACCAGAAATTCTGAAAAAACTCAGAACACATCCAATCACTCGAACCTCGCAATTTGCGAAGGTCCAGTGTGTTACAGATAAGCTTGCTCGAGCTCGGCTCGTTTCCACCCCTGCGGGGGCGGGCACGCCACGTGGCAGTATGGGCGCGAGCGGGCGCCGTGCGCGGGTCACGTGCACGTGGCAACACGGGCGGGAGCGGGTCGCACGCACATGGTAGCGTGGGCAGGCGCGGCACGGGCGGGCGCGGCACGGGCGGGCGGCGGGCGCGACTCTCACTCTCCCCCTCTCTTCCTTTATTTCTCTCTCTCTGTAAATGGTTGTTGGTGCTGTTTGTTGCTGGAGGGAGGATCTTCTTCCTCTCTTCCCACTCCTCATCGCGCGATAGATGGGAGGAGCTCGCGAGCCCCCGCGCCCTCTCGCTTGCGCCCGTGCCTTGTTCGACGAAATGCCGAGCCGAACGCGGTCCGCTCCGCGGGCATCAGTTTTTTCCTCTCCGCCTTGGCCCTCGTCTCTTTCTCTCTCTCTCTCCGTCCTCTTCCTCCTCGTCCTCCTCGCGCGGTCGATGAGTTGATCCTACGTCGCATTTCCCGATCTAGGGTTAGGGTTTCTCCCTTGCGCCCGCGCCCTGTTCGACGAAATGCTGAGTTGATCGCGGGGCGCTCTATAGGCATCGGAGAGCTTTAAACAGGTGGTGAAACGACTTGAATTCCTCATTTTGCTCCCTTTTTTTTGTTTCTTTTGTATGATCAGACGCTATCATTCTTGACATACTTGCTGAAGAGTTATGCCGACTACATCAGGTCTCATGAGGACCGTATCTGCAAGAGCATTGTAAACTTGCTGGTTACGTGTCCTGACTCTATATCCATCAGAAAGGTGAGGGTTTGGCGACATTGCATTTGGCTAATTTATTTGTTTGCTTTGTGCTTTCCGACTGACAAGCGCTTCTTACGTTGTGTGTAGTGTCAGGAACTGCTGATAGCATTGAAGCATTGCCTGCTTTCCATACACATCGATTCTCTTAAGATTTTTGTGCTGGATTTTGATTAATTTCACTGGTATCAATTACACAAGCTTTCTAAAATTGCATAGTAAATGGATACCTCCTCTATCAACTCTTGCCTGCTTTCCATACGCATCGATTTGCTTCGAGCTGGTAAGGTATGAATTTAACAAGTAAATAATTTTTGTCCCACTTTCCTCTGTGCCTTTCTATAGGCAACCAGTTGCTCTTATTTGTGCTGAAATGCTTCCAGTTCTTATACAATTAGCACTACTAACTAATGAGACTTTGGTTCCAAACTAATGATGTTTGATTTCATGGAGAATCTGAGTAAATAAAATTTGTTTCCCTTCTATTCTTCGTGGAATTCCGAATTGCCTACTTGAATTCTCAATTCTCTAGCTGAATTCTAAATTCAGAAATTAGAATGCATGATTCAGAATCACAGTAAAGTGCTTGGTGCATATAAAAGTTTGAAATTGGGAATTATGGCCTGAATTGCGTTAGGATATTTGGTGCATATTAAAGGTTCAAATTCAGCAATCTGAATTGTGGCGGCGGCGTTCCAGAATTTAGAATTATGCATTCCTAAAGGTTAAAATTGCATTTGAATAATTAGGATTCAAAATTTAGAACTCTGTATTCACAATTTTGAATATTGTCTTGCATCGACAACCTTTTAGAATTCAGAATTCAAAGCTTAAAAGGTTAAAACTTGAAAGCTTAAAATTTGCAATGCAGAATTGTATTTAAAAGATTGCAAACATTGATTTCCCGTTTAAATTCCCAACTTTTGTTGTTTGCAGGGATCGAGTCTGGCTTCTGCTGCTAATTTGAGTCTTTGGTATTTATCACAATTCCTGATTATTGGTGGCTCCGAAAGGTGTAGATTTTAATTCCAAGTTTTATTTTTTGGCGCACTTTATCTTCCACACTTTTGTCATACAGTTCAATTGCCTCCCTCTTGAATGCCCCGCATGTTAGTCCACTTACTTTCTCGGAATTTATCCGCGGCTCTTATGTCTTACTCTTGAATTTTGTCGATACTTTGCATTCTAGAGTAATTTGTTTCCACCTGCATTATTTCTACGCTATTCGGTTGGTTTCCATATCCTGCTTTAGTCTGCAGTTTAATATTCGAACCTCTCCGTTATGAGTTTCGCCCACTCTGCTATGAATTTCGCATACTTCTCGCATCGATTGATCTAAAGTTGGTCATTTTTTTTTTTTTACATATTCTACTTACATCTTTTGATTTAGCTATGTTCTTTGTCATCCTTATTTTTTCTTATGATCTATTTGTTCAAATAATGTTATGCATAATGTAAATTGAACGATAGGATCGATGATGGTTTTGCATAAGTAAGGTAAGGAGAAAAAAAATGTGTGAAAGGACAAGATATCTGCCTTACTCTTTTGCTTCGTGCTTACAAAAGTGTAGGTAAATAAAAATATGTAAAGGTCTTTATTTTATGCATCAGTTTTAAATTTTGGTTGTTTGCGGGAGAGAAGCAGGGGTTCTCTTGGTAATTCGGTTGTCGGTATTTAGGGAGGCAACTTTTTTACTGTAATTCTTATGCAAATTCGCAATTTTTATTTGATTTTTTGCTTTCTAGGTACTGACTACACAATAAAAATACCAAGTAGGGTAATTTAGGGCTAGAATTCTGGCAATCCATCCAAGTTTGCATCTTTAGAAATTAAAGCTGAGTATAATAGCTACATGTGTAGCTTAACAAGCCATTCTTGCTGATGACCGGGGGAGTCTGAGCAGAGTATATATATTTAGGGTTATTTGCATACACGTCCCTGCAAATATAGTGAATTGCAGAAATATCCCTGCAAAACGGAAACTCCATAAGTTGTCCCTGCAAAAGTCCTAAGTTATGCAGATATGTCCCTGTCGTCCAGATCTGTTAGAAAATTTTCGTTAACCACGGTTAAAATACTTAACCATGGTTAATTATAGTATGAATTGACGTATTTACCCTTCTTCCTCTTCCTCCTCTTCCTCTTCCTTCTTCTTCGTTGCCGGCGAGGAGATGCGGCGGCGACGGCGGCGACAGTGGCGAACCCTCTTCCTTTTCCTCTTCCCTCTTCCTCTTTTTCCTTCTTCTTTCTTCTTCCTTCTTCTTCTTCCTCTTCCCTCTTCTTCGTCACCGGCGAGGGAGAAGAACCTCGTCGGGGTCGGCCTCAGAAAGGCGGACGAGTTTCTGGACGAGAAGCTCGAGGGCATTGTTGTCGACGAGGGTGGCGACGAGGGTGTGCGCGGGGTCGTCGTGGTCGCCGAGGACATCGGCGTCGGTGAGGTCGGTGAGGAGGGAGACGACGTCGACGGCGATGTCGGCGATGTCGTGGTCGAGGAGGCCGACGAGGGAGGGGACGGCGTTGAGGGCGACGAGCTCCGGGTAGAGCTCCGGTGCCCCGGCGTTCTTCCCTCTTCTTCGTCGCCGGCGAACCCGACCCTGCGCCACCGCCGTCGTTGTCCGCTTCGACGGTCCGAAGAGGAAGAGAAAGAGAAGGGAAGAGGAAAACTTTTGAAGGGATATATTTGTGAGGGTAAAATGGTCATTTCACGAATCCACTGTTAAAAAATAAACAGATAACTAACAGATGTTAACCGGAGGGACATATCTGCATAACTTAAGACTTTTGCAGGGACAACTTATGGAGTTTTCGTTTTGTAGGAATATTTTCGCAATTCACTATGTTTGTAGGGACGTGTATGCAAATTACCCATATATTTATTACCATACCCATTCATGTATGCTTTTTGGTATTAATTTCACCCACTGATTTACTAAGGAGTTTTTCATCTTTCTTGGGAGCATTGATTTAATTTTTCGGTTGTTGATTTTATGCTTCAATTTTTAACTCCCATTGTTTATTTGCTCCATTCATATATGTTGTTTTGTACAATTTTTCATACTTTAACCAAACCAAGTTGAAGATTTGCTTGAGTTCATCGATTTTATACTTCAGTTTACGGATTTTGTTGTTCACTTAGAACTTATTTTGATTGATTTAATGTATTTTCGCAGTCCTTCTCTTCTTTTTTTGTTTACCGCCTCCACTCTTCTCTTCTTTGCGGACATTAGTTTCATCTTTTTGACTCTGTTGGCATGCATTTCCCAAAAAAGCACTACAGGAAATTAGTTAAAAAGCAACATTTATTTAGCGGCTTTTTGATATGGGCCGGCCCAAAATATTAGTCCAAACTATTTATTTCTCTCCTCTCTTCCTGGGCTAGCCCATAATTAATTACCCATCTCTTTCTCTTTCTCTCTCTCTCCCTCTCTTCCTCCGCTACGAACAGACCCAAATGGCTACCTACCCCATCGCCCTCTTTCCCACTCCGTCTCCTGCGACGCCATCACCCTCTCTCCCACTCCGTCTCCCCCGATCCCATCGCCCTCTCTCCCACTCCGTCTCCCCCGACTCATCCTTTTCTAGGGTTTCCTCTTCTCAACCCTTTTCTAGGGTTTCTGATACATCCGCATCCTCTCGACCTCGCACGCGATCACCGCATTGGGAGGGATCGTTCGTCGACCTTCGTGATCCTTCTTTGCTACTTTTTTGGTAAGTTGAGCCGTAATTGTCCCATAGGTTTTTTGGTAAAGAATTTGGTTGTGATTCGAGTGCTTAGTGCCATGAATTGTTGTGTGATTATATTCTTCTTTGTTTTTGTGTTGAAAGTTGGTGGATTGTAATGTTGTTGGATCGTGTGGATTTTATGAAGATTTTTTTAAAATTTTTTTGGTCCTTTGATTAAGCCAATGCTCCTGTTAGGTGTAATTGAAGGCGGCCATAAATTTTTTCTCAATTTTGGTGTTTTGGTGGTTTTTTGGTGTAGTTCGGGTTCCTTCTCGTAATCGCTTTGAATTGGTTCTTCATTATGTAGTTTAGGATCTTCTTTGTTTGTTAGAGTTTTTAATTTGAGGAATTTGGTTTGATTTGGTTGCTAAATGATATATTGATGTTTTTTTGAGTTTGTAACTTAGACTTCTAAATTGAATCATTATGTGACTCTGTTCCTTTGTGTTGTCATGGCGAAAGACTTGCTGGATCACGAATTATTATGTTGTTGCTTTGTTTGGTGGTTCACAAATTATTATGTAATTGAGGTGCATTCTCAAATTTCTGCTTGAATTCTGCTATTTTTGGTGCTTTTTTTTATGTAGTTTGTGATGATGTCGGAATCAATATATGAACATATGTAAAGCATTATAATTAGTACTTTGTCTAATTTTCTAAGAATATAGTTACAGATACCCATTCTAATTAGGGAAGTATGGTATTCTTGCATTAGGGCCGATGAGAGAATGCTTCGAGCGTTGGTTTTGTCTTATGCCTTCTCAGATTTGAGTATGAAACAAGATTGTCTAATTTTGATTTGAGCTTAGCTTAATATGATTAAATAATAAAAACGAAAAGAGTTTATATATATATATATATATATATATATATATATATGTGTGTGTGTGTGTGTGTGTGTGTGTGTGTGTGTGTGTAGTATATGTAATGATTTTTTTGTTATAAAAGTATATGCACGTTTTCATAAAAGGATTATCTACTATGAAATCCTGCTAAAACCATTTCAGCCAAAATGTCTAATGTTTTATCTTCAAAAAATGGGAAAGGATGTCTTCTTGACAAATAAAAATCGGTTGTATTTGACACACAAAGTTGCTGATTTGGTGCTTTGTCCCAGTCGTTTCTGGATTTGCAGTTTCCATATGGGCAGCTCACATAT
>NC_033630.1:4650064-4690642 GCF_001540865.1 Ananas comosus | reverse complement strand
GTCCACCTCCAAAATGCATATACCACCACAACCGTAATGATCATACCGGCATAAGCAATCCACTTGTCTACACGATGACGCCTCTCAATAAGCTTTAAGACAGAATTAGACAGACCCACTGTATTAAGGATGTCCAACGCTTTCCTTTGTGCTCTCTGCAGACAGACATCAGTTATCAGTAAAGAAAAGAACATCTAATAGTCCAAGGAGAACTCGACGTTCAAACTTATATTGACGCGTGGGTCTATTTGGATGCCACAACATGTTATCCAATTGAGATCTGGTGTAGTATGGTGATTTTTTGTTTTTCTTTTGTGATCACCACTTACGAGTTACATTCTTAACTATCATGAAATGTTTGATTCTTCCATCTTTTCCACATAGCAAGTACCACCTGTTATGTGATTTATTATATTAATCATTTAAAGACACTACAACAAAATTAAGTTTTAGTGGCAATTTAATAGCGGCGATTATCGAACAACCGCTATTACTTATTATTTAATTATAGTTTAGCGGCAATTATTTTAAACTACATATTTTTACCGACTAATACTTATACATTAAATATATTTATTTGGAGCCCAATAGTATCCTAACCCTACCAACCGTTCCTAGAGCAAGTGGCAAAGGGCTTAGTGGTTGGTACCCGAGGTTCCGAGTTCGAATCCTAGTTGATTCACATTTCCAGCTAAGTTTATTTCTAAATGAAATAAACGAAACGGATAGTGTGCTACCTATCTCTCAAAAAAAACAAAAAGTATCCTAACCCTAACCCAACCCACTCCCACCCCACCCGAGCCTCACCCTTCGTCGACTTCTCACCACGCTCGATCAACCCCGCCTCTCTTTCCCAACAACCTTCGCTTATGCGCTAGGATCCCTGGGTTCGACGAGAGAGCTCCGAAACCCTAGCAATGGCGATCTCCTCAAGATTGAGATCCCTCCTCGTTCTCCTCGTTCTCCTCCTCCCCCTCCTCTCCGTTTCAATGGCAATCGCGAGCTCACAAGATGGTAAGCCTCTCGCGGCTCAAATCCGGCGCTAAGAGAGGTCTCCGTCTCCATCAATCTCTACAACCAAGGATCCGCGTGAGCTTTCCCCTCCAAAATCTTGCTTCTATTTGCTTCAATTCACTGTTCTTTACTCAAATTACTGGTTTGATCGATTATTTGATCTTTTTTATAAAAAAAATCACTGCTAATTATTGTTTGATTTGTGATTACTTTCTATTTAATGGAAGAGGATCAAAATTTCATACCATATGGTCTATAATGAGGTATAGGTATTAATTTAGCTTAGATTATAATGTTCAGTAGATTAAGATGCATTGAGTAATTATATGGTTCGTGGGATAAACTAGGATAAACTATGCATTTATTTATGGTAAAAATATATTGAGCTTATCTCAACTATCACCGATTTTGATCTAACTACCTAACTTTTAAGAATTTTGAGAGGGGGATTTATGACGAGGACAAGAACGTAGAAACAACAAGAAACCAATGCTTCCACAGAGCCAAGCAGGAAAAGTTTAAAATGACATATTTTCAGGAAAGAAAAAGAAAACATAAATATCTGAAAAGTTTCAAAGAGGAAATCTGATCGAGTCTGTATGTTTATGTATCAGATAAAAGCATAAACTAACAATGCTCATTAATCTGTACAGCTTTCTTGCCATCGGAGAATAATAATAAGGAATATACATAACCTCCTGAACTGTAAACCTCTCTAAACTTCAATGAAAGGGGAAAAGAGAAATTAGAATTGAGGAGATTCTGTTGAGTACACAAATATGTTTTACAAAACGTTCTATATCTACTTTCCAGATATAATAAAAAAAAACAAAGGTTTGAAATTTGGCAGCGTCTAGAAATTTAAGAGAAGCACATGAATCTGAAATTTTCAAGTTCCAGTACTCAATGGGTCCCCTCATTCAACATTCATCATGAAGTTCTGAATATCCTTTGAAAGTTTTCAAGCTGAGTTATTTGTTCATCATGTTAAAAGAGCTACATCATCCTCTTAGAGCATTCATATTAAACAATCTTAAAAGTTTTCGTGAAAGATTTTAAACCCAATAAACTGTTCATAAAGCATGAAAACTGCAGCTAATGCAATAGAAGTTGACTCTGTAGTATATGAATATTCAAACAGAAGAAACTATTGAGAGAATGGATACTTTTGTAGATATCAACCCTATTTTATTTAATAAATCAACTCATATTTAATTGCACAAAAAGAAGGATTGGTAGTATGAACCACCAATAGAAATAGAATTTTGAGTCTCAATAATATTTTATTCATCTGCATAATAATATTTTGAGTCTCCGCATAATATGCCAGTTTTCTTATCAAAAGGAAAAAAGAAGAGCTCTCTCCCGCCCAGATGCTATAACTGCTAAAGCATCTTCTCTAATCTCTACTCACCTCTAAAATTGTCACATTCGATCTCCCTCTAATACTTTCGCATTACCTGTTTGCATTGCCTCTTATTTACAGAAGTCCAGGATAAAGTTAGCTACCCTACAAGGAAGTACTGCAATGGAATAAGCAGTAAACAATGCATGACCATTTTTTTTTTTTTTTTTTAAAAAGGAAAAAGAGGTTACATAACAGCTAAGATTTTCTCAGACTTTCTACACATAACCAGCACAAACTTTCACAAAAATAAGACAGCAGCAAGTGCAATGGAGAAAATAAGAGAGAAGCACATTAAACGGAGGCCTGTCCAAAACTTCTTCACTAATATGGAGCATGCTGGTGCTTCCATGTTGAGGAAATGGCACCCAGCTTACCAGTCCTAGCGAGCAATCATCAGGTATGGTGTGGCATGGATTATACATGATAGTTGCTATCCCGGTATTATACTAATTGGGAATGTTCTATACTTGATTCCGAAAAGAACAGGATCTGACGCCGAATAGCAACCATATTCAATCCATAGCAGGGAATTGTTATCATATTAGCAACAGATGCACATACATCTAACATAATATTGCAAAAGGACTCGCGTGCAAATTCTGTCAAATAAGATGTCACTCATCTTAATCAGTCTAAACATTTGTTCTCCAAACCTGTATTATCAGCTTATGATCTAATCCCAATAAACTCTTGTTGTAGTGTCTAATTTTTTGGATCATTTGATGTCATTAATCATTACTTGCGCTTTTAGGTTGCTTTCAAGACAAAAGTCTTCCATCCAAACATCAATAGGAATGGTAGCATTTGCTTGGATATTCTCGAGGAGCAGTGGAGCCCTGCTCTAACCATCTCTAAGGTACAGCATGTGCAAAATGTTGAAAACAAATTGATCTTTCATAATATGCTAGCAGGTTTAACTCTTGTCGTCACTGACGTGTTGTTAATTAATAATTATTCAGATGATTACAAATACAGAACTTCTCTTCATGTACTTGGAATGCATTCATTTGAAGTATAGAGAACTGCTACTGAAAAGATTGTCATTTTGTTGGTTAAATCAATGCTGCAATGTGATTTGTATTGATAAAAAATCTGTGTCACTAAGTAATTTATGTATGCTATGTAACAGGTATTGCTTTCGATTTGTTCTTTGTTGGTGGATCCGAACCCCGACAACCCTCTTGTCCCGGAGATCGCCCACATGTTTAAGACCGACTGAGCTATGTACGAAGCCACAGCTCGTAGCTGGACACAAAAATTATGCCATGGGTTGAAGCTCCCATGCTTCCCTCTCACCTCCTGTCACCTTAAGTGACCCGAAAATCGTGTTCTAAAAGAAAGTAAAGTTCCTCATTCTCTCTACTGTGAATTCTATTTTTCTCAATTCTATGCAGGTTTGTGCTCTAGTTTCTATTGTTAAAATTTGTATGGATAAGGTAATGAGAACATGGCATGAATATATATATATATATATATATATATATATATATATATGTGTGTGTGTGTGTGTGTGTGTGTGTGTGTGTGTGTGTGAAGTATATGTAATGATTTTTTTGTTATAAAAGTATATGCACGTTTTCATAAAAGGATTATCTACTATGAAATCCTGCTAAAACCATTTCAGCCAAAATGTCTAATGTTTTATCTTCAAAAAATGGGAAAGGATGTCTTCTTGACAAATAAAAATCGGTTGTATTTGACACACAAAGTTGCTGATTTGGTGCTTTGTCCCAGTCGTTTCTGGATTTGCAGTTTCCATATGGGCAGCTCACATATATGGCTGGTGAGGGGTTGACTAGTAGTGCATTTCTTCCTCTCTTTGGTGGGTTGCTTCAAGCTCAAGGCCGATATCTGAGAGAAACAAGAATAAGCTTTTCTTGCAAGGTGAGCATCAATTCAGACTAATGTCTTTCAACGGAATGTAGAAATATCATGTGGTTATGTATATCTCTCTTGTTTTTTTTATATTACTTAATATGACGTCTCGTTTAATTCTTTTAAGCTTTATTTTCCTCTATACTTTCTTAATAATGCTTATTAGACTAATGGCTCTAAAAGTTTGTTATTCTTTTTACGTAGAATAAGCGAGGTACTCGAATAACCCCAATGCTGCGGTTGCCCGAAAAATCTTTTTCCCTTGGGATTACATGAGCCATAGCTTGGTAGAGATCCGGCGTCATGGTTCGACCCAGTGTCCAACTCAGGTCAATTATTTGCCTCTTCCAAAAAATTTCGGGTTTCTTCTTTTAAATTGTTTCCATGCTATTCATTCATGGACTAAATATAATGAACTATATTGCATTTTGAAATTTTTTATCTAAACTTAAATAATGTAGTATATTAAATAATGTAGCTTTTGTTTTTGTGTGGAGTTGAGATTTTTTTAATTTCTCTTGAGTTTGATACTATGTTAAAAAACACATGCCAAGTTGGAGAGCTTAATCGAATCACTTGGTAATCACATGATACTATTGTCTGTTTACAATAGGCTTTGTATTAGCTCTTATTGATGGAAAAACATAAGAAGAGTTAATCGAATCACTTGGTTGAGTTTATGTCATCAATTTAAACAACAAAGGCATACGGACCTAACTGAAACTTGGACCACAATTCAGGAATTTTCTATATAATTTATCCTGCAGAATATATTTAGAAATATACGACGAACTACATGTAAACAGATTAAAGCCAAACTTACTGGGAAAAAATGGAGTTGGAATTTGATTTGCTTGAGGAGGATTGAGGTGAGATGTAACTGTGGTGCTGCTGCATCATTTCCCATTGCACTTGACATGTTTTCGTTGGCCATTTATTTCTCCTACTATCATTACTCTTGTAGAAATTAAATGTTTTCTTTTAGATAAAGGAAGTGGTGCCCAAAATAACCGTTGAGGCGGCAAAAAGGTGAAAACTACGGTAACTTTCGCTTTCAGTATTGAACTACAGTGCACTTTAAGTTATCTGAATCTTACACTTTTTAATTTGTTACTTAGTTTCATAATGTTTCTGAGCTAGATAGTGAACTATGGTTGTGTAGGTTTGCTTTTATTGCCTGCCTTGTTTAGCTTTTGATTTTGCACTTCGAAGTCGTAGACAACTTTGGTAAAGAGTTTGACTTAAAGAAAGGACTAGGACTGTAGATGCAACTGGAAAGTAAAATAGCTTCTAAGCTCAAATGCATGGGCCAACACTGTAGAGAGAATTCAAAGATATAGGAAAGAGATTATTATTATTGTTTTTAAAGAGACAGAAAAGTAGTATGCTTTTCACTTCAATTATTTTTTTTTAAAATACATTTACTAGAAAATATAAAATAACTAAAATTTGAATTTGAAAGCTCGGGTAACAGCTCTCAAACTCTTTTTCACCAGCGCTAGGGACGGCAGGTATATTAGGGAGATTTTAATAAAGTAACTGTTTTATTCAGCCATAACAACTTTGGTCGAAGAATATTTTCTTAAAAGCTTCGATCAGATCAGGGCGCTAGAGCCCCTGATTCACTAGAAAAATGAAATGATCTCCAACACTTAGATATATCCAACCACTCGGGAGGAACTTAGTTAATCACGATTATACACAGGTTTTTTGTCCTATTTTCTTTTTCTATAATCTTATTAGTCCAGAATTAGCCTTTTTTTTACAACATATTGATTAATAACTTGCGAAAAATATAAATTAGATAATAATAATAATAATATGAATAAGATTTATTTATAATTTTCTATCAAGTCCAGTGAAGCCAACCCAAAAAAGGATCTAGCAGTTGATGGCAGTTAAGAAGCACATACAACCAAGAAGGATAAAAAAATAAGATAAAATAAAAGAAAGGAGTAGGTTAGACCTTTTTGTTGCACATGGGGTAAGGGACAAATTAGTGAGCTTTAAGATGCAATTTTCATTTTTGCAGGTGAGATTTAAGATATTATAAAAAGCTTAGTAGCAGCAATTTGCTATTAGATATGGTTATAGATAGAGATATGCACACTTTGTAGCTGTCTGAAAAGTTGAGTTATATATTTGCTGTAATGTAAATGAATTGCACAGGTTCCACTTTTTTGAGCAACTGCTCTAGTGTAATTATCGTACTTTTCCCAGCTAGTTCAACTATTAAATGATTTTTATGCAATAATAAATATTGTGTCCGACTTTGTTTGGCAGCAATGTTGCAACTTCTTATTGTTTCTACTTGGAACATTTTCCTGCTTTTCCATTTCGATGCGGTTGACAATTTTGATATTTGCTTTACACTTTTGGTGGAGTTATGCATTTGGACTGTGAAAACCATGTGCTGGGGTAAAACTGTATAAAAGGTGCTTATGCATCTTATAGGTCTATACGCGTGCTTCATAGTGCTTGTAAGTAAGTAATAATACCACAAAGTTGCTATACTTTTAAAAGCTTCGAGAATGGAAATAACTTTTATGATCTTTAGTCATGATATCCAAATCAATTGATAGCTACGTGCTTCTATCTTTGTGTGATTGTTTCATAAAGAAGATATTATGAAAAAGCTTATATCTATAAGTGATTGTGGCCATCAGAGAGTATTAAGAGCTTTTTTGAACATCTATACTACTGATCTAATAATGACTAATGCTTCAATTCTCATTCTATAGGTTAGCATGGAAAGTAATGGCAAGGGTGTCTTTATTGATGGAATTCCACTTCCATTTGAGACTGGTGAAATAGATTTTGGAGAACCTGGAACAAATGGTCAACACAGCTTCTACCAATTAATCCATCAGGTAAGGGTGCTCTTTTGGAAACCAAAGTTGAATTTAATTGCATGTAGTTTAAGAAATTAGAGTTGTACCTTGTTATCGACTTCTGTTACGCGTACCAACTGGTTAACTGTAGCCAAATATCTGATTGTTTACTTGTTCAAATTACTAAATGTCTGAAATGTGGATAATTGAGAAATTAACCGTGAAAACTTCCAGGGAAGGGTTATCCCTTGCGATTTTATCGGTGTTGTAAAAAGTCAGCAGCCTGTTTACTTGAAAGGTGCCAATTGCATCAATCTCTCTATATTTGTTGTGGCTATCTTTTTTTTTCACTTTGATAGACTTTGCTAAAATATGATATTCTAATGTCTCTGTCTTGCAGGGGAAATTGTTAGTAACCATGATGAGCTCATGTGAAACTTTTTTGCTCAGCCAGATGCACTTGCTTATGGAAAGGTACGCCTATTTTTATCACAGAGTTTCTTGAACCGACGATGTTTAAGTTGATTTTTTTGAATTGAAGTTCTCTGTTGTTTCAGACTCCAGAACAATTACTAAGAGAGAATGTCCCCAATCATCTAATTCCTCACAGGGTGATGTAACTTTATTTTAGATGATTGTTTTTGTAGGGTTTTACTTGTCTCTTACACTTGGTACTTTTATTATTTGCAGACCTTCTCTGGCAACAGGCCGTCCCTGAGCTTATTACTCCCTTCATTAAATGCTTATAATGTTGGACAGGTATTTATATGCTGTGGTTTGCTTTCATCCTCCATCTCTAACCTAATAGTTGTTATCAGATATGCGCTTTATGTCTCTTGTTGATAATAAAGAGCTTATTAAACATATGCGTACCGCTCACTATTTTGATTCGTGCATCTAGATTGCCTATCGCAGTAGCAACAATGTGATTCTGATATTGTTTCATGTTATTCAGCTATTGGCCGTCTACGAGCACAGAATTGCAGTTGAGGGTTTCATATGTGGGGGATCAACTCTTTCGACCAATGGGGTAAGTTAGGCAAGGTTAGTTTCGTGATTTCCTTTCACATCTTTCTGACTGCTAGACTCTTCATATCGAGTTAACTTCAGTTCATACATCTATGCAATTATTTTGTCATGTGTTCTTATGTACTATCCCAAGCTTTCCTCTGATTGTATAACTCATGAAATGCACCTCATCACCAAAATTTCAGTTGTTTCTCGCTAGCCACTCAAGGAAACAACTGAACCTATCTCGAACTCAATAGAAGCCCGTTCAAGAGTTTAACCACAGTACTACCACTTTGTTGACAAAATACCTTGAGGTATGAACTGCAACGGAAGAAGTACAAAAGTTAAGAGAGGACGTGCAAGAGAATAAAAAATTGGTTTTCCAACTACAGTCACAATTAGTTGCCGTTATGTAATGTATAAGATAAAAAATACCGGATTGTAACCTTGGTGGCAGTCGTCAGGTAGGAAAAATAACTTTATCTAAATAATTTTATCGATTTTATCACTATGTTTTAATTGTTAACTATATTTTTATTTTATTGAAAGAAATTTTTATTTTTGTTACAGGATCCTGAGTCTTCAGGCACTTGCTATACATCAGCATCATCAAATCCTTCCAGTAATACTTGATCATTTCTTTGTATTAGGACCTACTATGCTCTTTAGCATCATTTTATGTTTTGAGCTACTGTGTCATTTCTAAAAACTGTTTTTGGATATTATAGTTTTTTATCATTTTATTGATGTTGAGGATGTGAGGAACAATTAGTATTTTGGTTTTATTCGATACTCTTTGCTTATATATGAATGAAACAACTTTGTTGCTATGAATGTGTTATTTTTGTATTATATCTTCCATACAACAACTATCCCTAACTAATATATATATTAAGAAGTACATATATTTCAATCAATTGTAGCTTTACAAAAAGTCATTGTATATGCATATTAACAGCTTTCAAAAAGCCACAACATAATTTTATTAACAGCATCGAAAAGCCGCAAAAACTATAGAATTGTGGTACAACAAATGCCGCTATACTAATTAAAGGCGGCTTTTTAATTGCCATAATTTTTAAAAACGGTAGAAATTGTAATATTGTGGCAAAAAGCCACTATAGATAATCAAAGGCGGCTATAGCAGTGCCATAATTTAAATGCTGATAGTGGCTTTCAAAAAGCCGCTATAGGCACTAAAATGCGTCTTTTGCAAGATGCCGTTATATTGACATGGACCTATACCGATTCAGTTTTCACCGGCTTTTTTTGTGGCTTTTTCAGAAAAGCCGGTACTTTTTATTATGGCTTTTGAAAAAGCCGCTATAGGTACCCATAAAAGCCACCTTTAATACAAAATGTTGTAGTGAAGCTTTTTTTTTTGGGTCATTGATTTCTCAAAAACCTATCAGGTTGTTGATTTATTATGGAGTTTCTCAAGCATCGAATATTGAAATTTCAATTTGATATGTTAAAATTTAAATTTTAAGCTTCAACATTTTATATTCTAAATTTAAATTTAAAATTTGGATAATAAAAAATTTTAAATTTAAATATTTAATTATTTATTTCGATTTTGATTCGTAAATTTTTCGCTGCGAAGCACGGGCCTTCACTAGTATATATGAAAGTTGAACGAGCAATCCTCTTAAGTTGAAACTAAAGAGACCAAGTATAATACTGGGATAATACAAGGGCTAGGTGTATATCTTATCTATTTGTTTCACCAACTAACAAAAGTTATATATTAAATCCTACTAGGCGAATAATTTGGCAACTAAATAACGACGACTGGTGGTCCTGATCATCATCTATAACATTCTCATAGGCCGCTCGGCGCATGCTTCGCTCTCCCATTCCTTTTATCCCTTTCATATAGTCACATGAGAGATGAAGAAGGTGTGAACAGGACAAGTGAGCTATACACTTGATCAAACTATATATATACAAGAAGTGAAATGTAAATTAATGAGGTTGTGTGTGGTCCAAGCCCATGCACCCTGAGAAATTATGAATTTGACCGAGCACAGGTTGCCCCTTCTATATATATATATTATTATATATTATTATATATCTGGTCCCCCACGTGGGAAAAACTTTTTTAATGTAACACTTGCACCTGATAATTTTATAGTAAATTTATTTCTTTTAAAATATATTTTATTGTAATTGTGTGCAATATAAAAGGTTTTTATTAAATGTTGCATGGCCTATGTTAAATGTAAATAATAATTACTTATTAGGGAATATATACTTAGGGGTGGAAACGAGCCGAGCTCGAGCGAGCTTATGGTCACGCTGCAATTTCCGCTTGAAATTTAATTTCGGAGCCTAAATTCTAGGCTCAGCTCGGCCTTGAAATTATTCGAGCGATCGAGCGAGCTATTTCGAGTCGAGCTGAGCTCGAGCTTCTCAAACGAGCCGATTGAAATTCTCGACATTATATAATCAATAGTTTAATTTTTAGAACATTACCTACAATTTGATGCACATGTCCAATAGTTTCAAATACAAATAATTGCAAGAAATGTAGCTATGGGTGATGCTTGACTGGGTGAGGGTTATGAGAGAGAGAGAGAGAGGAGAGAGAGAGAGGGAAAGAGAGAGAGAGGGGAAAAAAATTAGGGATTTGAAAATTTGAATGTTATCATGTTTTAGTATATGTTGAACAGTGAAAGCTGAAAGAGATAGTGTGTTATGTAAATTTAGATTGAGCTCAATTTTCACGGTTTATTTGTTGGGTTTATTTTATGGGCAAAACAATAATGACCCAAATTAAATTAAGCCTATTATATAATTAAAATACATTATATTTAAATTATTTATATATATATATATATAAATATATATATATATATATATATATATATATATATATATTCGAGCTTTTCGAGCCTAATTCGAACGAGCCGAGTAATACTCAAGCTCGGCTTGAAATGAATTTCGAGCCTTTTATTTTGTTCAAGCTCGGCTCATTTAATTTCAAATCGAACTCGAGCGAGCCGAATATCGAGCCGAACACGAGTCGAACGCGAGCCGGCTCGCTCGTTTGCCAGCCCTATATATACTTTCATCTCTTGTGCACGTTATGTCTCCCCATGTGCACATTTTGGACTTGCATGTTTAATTGGGTTTAATAATGATAGCTCATCTTTCACACATCAAAAATGTACTACTAATTAATGAACTGGACTACTAAAAATGAAACTACAAACCAATATGATGATACATATAAAACTTGGGAATCTCGAGTGAATTTGTGAAGCCACATTATTGCCCTTGTAGAAAGCCCTTCACAAAA
Source organism: Ananas comosus (assembly GCF_001540865.1). Lineage (NCBI taxonomy): Eukaryota > Viridiplantae > Streptophyta > Magnoliopsida > Poales > Bromeliaceae > Ananas > Ananas comosus. The sequence goes on along the minus strand of NC_033630.1, from coordinate 4,679,202 downwards.
ATTAAAATTTTTTATCAGTCCAATTAACTTTAAATTTACAAAATATATAGAAATATCTCAATATTTTTATTTAAATTGGATTAAATTTTTAAGATAGAAATATTGTAATATTTTATTTAAATTAAACTAGATAAGAGTATGTTATAATTTTGAACTTGTTAATTTCTTCAATTGGTTTTGAGCTCAACTAATTAAAGTAACTCATCTTTCGCAGATCCTATTAATATATATACTACTAATTAATTCCTGGACTACTAAAACTAAACCAAAACTATATATATAAATGCATGAAAGATGTTAGTCGTACATTTTATACAGGAGTTTATACTGGGGGGTGGTTAGCCCTTATAAATGCATGAAAGGGTTCACTGTTATATATATAGATAACAGTGAACCCACTCTCCTCGCCCCCACAAGCCACTCTTCTTTCGCCACCCCCACAAGCCACTCTTCTTTCCCCACCCCCGGCCCACAACCCAAACTCCCAAGAGCTTGTACTCTCCTCGCTACCGATCCATCATCATCATCATGAGGTTCTACCCTTCCAAATTCTCCCAGGTGCCTCCCCCATGGAACCCTTTCGGAGTCCACAACGATCCACTGGTCTTCTCGGCCACCCCTCCGCCACCGCACCATCAGAAATGGAACTTAGCTATCATCATGGTGGTCGTCCTTTCCATGATCATTGTCATCACTTTCAGCGCATGCCTCTGCTACTGCTTCTGTAGACGACGTTCTGCCCCGCCTGCTGCCTCCTCTACCTCCGCCGACGTCCCCGGTCCTTCCACTGCTGCCGCAATTTAGAAGGATCAAGAAAGTTTACGCACGTACGGAAAAAAATATATTATTATGTCTGTTTTAGTATTTGGTTTTAGTATTTAGTATTTGGTATGTGAGAGGAAAAAACGTGTGTAGGGTTCTAAACGTGTGTAGGGTTCTAGTGGTAGTAGGTGCATGTGAAGTGCTTGGCAGGGATGAAGAAGCCATAAAATGTGTTTATTGCATTGGCTCCAAGTATATTGCCAGCACCTGGTGCATTGGTATACTCGTGTGCCGCACCGGCTTGCCAGCAGCCGGTGGCCGGTGCATATATAGTTGTGTCCGTGCCGCACCGGCATTCATTTGCGCAACATGCAATCCAACCATTCACTTACTTCGAAATGTAGAATAACATTCAGCTCTATATTATTGCACATATTAAATTGTAAGATTGTATGCACCTGAAAGACTTGCTGTAGCGTAGATTTTTTACACATGAACGGGTACGAGCTACAATTTGCATACTGCAACTAAAGGTGAAAATGTACGGAGACTCCTCAACTCCACTCGATTTAGAAACTAATGCCAAATTAATTTATTTTTAAGATTTCTTAATTTTTAAAATTTAAATAAATCAATAGTCAACTTAAAACTTTATTAAATTTATCACTTTATTAGTTACTAAAATCTTAACTGGTCTGGTTTTATTTGAGAAAAGTGATTACAATCATTTTCTTTGATGAAATAATCAATAAATTCCATTATTCTCATTGAATGTTCAATTTAATTATATGTTAGTTCAAAATAATTAAAAATTATATGTAGGCACCTCTGAGATATAAACTTTTGCTTTAAAAAATAAAAACAGTAATTAGTTGAACTAATAATTACTATAATTTCGGATTGTATTCTTAGAAATATCAATCCTTTTATGTACCAAAAAAATATTAAGCATTGAAGCAGAGATCATTAATTATATCAGTGTTTTCCCCAGTCTTTACACTAGTACGCCTACAGAGCTCCTGTGGCACTACTGAATTTCTTTTTTAATATAGTAAGATTTAATAATAAATAATGACATTGAAATGTAAATTTTGGGAACAAAATGTTAAGGAGCTTTTATATAAATATTAATTTGAAAAAAAATTATCGACATAAATGGATGTGTTTAAAATAGTTAATTTTTTCGAAGCTCAATGTAAAACCAACATAAAAACGCAAAATGGCCAAATCCAACCCAACAAAATTTTTAAGTAAAGCATTATAGTATATATAGTAGCCTAAATATATAGAGAGAGAGAGAGCAGGACTATTGTACTTGTATAAGTATAAACTTTTTTGTAATAATAAATTTTTTTTTAGAGATAAGTAGCATGCTATCCGCGTTGTTTATTTTATTTATAAATAAACTTAGCTGAAAATATGAATTAATTAGAATTGGAACACGGAACCTCGAGTACTAACCACCAAGCCTTTTGCTACTTGTGCTAGAGACGGTCGATAATCATAAATTATTTTTGATGGTGAAGTTTTCGAATCAACGATCCACATTGCTAAATATGATTTAGAGTATTTGAAATTTTTAGAAAATAAATTTCGTAACTTGTTGAAACCATAATAAAATCCATCGATCAAGCGGGCATAAAATTAATGATCAAAATTGAATGATATTCTAAAAATAAATGATCGGATCCTTCAATTTAAAATCGAAGTTATTGATCCTTATGTTGACAGTGAATAAAATTTTCTATCAAAAATCCAACCGATTTCGATTCTTGTATACCGTAAAACTAGCAAGTATCCTATACCACAGTTAAAAATTGTCAATTTTAAAAACTTTTTATTGTAAGGTAAATAATATCAAAAAATTATGAAATTTGATTTTTAAAAATTTTAAATGTTCTAGATAATATTTAACTGTATGAATCGTCAATTCCAAAGCTTTAATATTGAAAACGACTTATGAGTATAAAGTTTATTGTATTTATAAGAGTATAATAGTGGGATTCTCTCTCTCTCTCTCTCTCTCTCTCTCTCTCTCTCTATATATATATATATAGTAGCATAATAGGAACTTATAGTATTTTATTTTTTACTGACTGTCTCTAGAGCAAGTGGTAAAAGGCTTGGTGGTTGGTATCCGAGATCTCGAGTTCGAATCCTGATTGATTTATATTTCCAGCTAATCAAATAAATGAAGCGGATAGCTGCTACCTATCTCTAAAAAAAGAGTGTTCAATTTTTAGGATTTTGAACGAGATAATAATATGATGAAACACATAAATAGCATCTATAAAATAAAATAGGGATAATTACTTATATACCCCCTTAAAACTTCAAAAATATCTCATTTACCTCTATTTTTTATTTCTTTCCAATATACCCCTCATATGTTCCTTGGTTATTCCAAAATATTCCTACAGTTACCACCCGTTAAATTAACTTGGATTTAACGTGAGTTAAATATTTACTATAGTTAAAAAAAATTAGAATATTATTTTTATCCTTAACTTAAGGGCAAATAAGAAATGCCGGTGATGGTAGAAGGTTATATTTGAAATTAAAGACCAAAAAATAAAATACTCTTTGTGCCTCTAACTTAAGGATAAATAAGAAAAGTCAGTCATAGTAAAAATGTATATTTGAAAAGGACAAAATAGTAATTTTATAGAGATAATAGATCTAGTTCATTAACAAATTTTAACTCCAGGGGTATATTTGAAATAGGTTGAAACGTATAAAGAGTATTTTTAATATTAGCCTTGTAAGAAGGGTAAATTAGAAAGTAGAAACGTTTGAGGGGTATATAAGCAATTGCCCCAATAAAATAAATAAAATGAATTGTGACTTCTAAGCACACGTGGCATTGTTTGGAGGGGGAGTGGGGGTTGGGGTGGAAATTGCTTTTACAAATCTTGTCAATTTTTTTTTACTCGCTACTAAAAAATTTTAAAAAATGGGATCAACTCTAAGTTGTAAAGATCACAATTGCTCTTAGTTGTAGACATATGCGGTGCTTGGTGTTGATTAGAAAAAGTGATTTTAAGGCCAAAATTGATTTTTCTTTCAACGCAGTGTTTGATAATCTATTTTTCCAAATTCCGATTTTTAGAATCATTTTTTTAATTTTAGAGACTCAAAATCAGAAACAGCTAACACCGGCTCTTAAAATCTGATTCTGATTTTGAATTCTAATTATAAATTTAAATGTCAAGATTAGATCCAAATTTTTAATTTAAAATCTGATTTTAATCTTAAAATTTAAATATAAAATATTAACTTTAAATTTTAAATTTTAAGCTTAAAATTTAAAATTTAAGCTTAAATTTTAAATTTCAAAATTTAGTTACTTTAAATTTTAGGCTTTTAAAGTTAAATATTAAAAGTTAGATTTTAAATTTTAAATTTCAAATTTTAAATTTTTAAAAATTAATTTTTAAATTTTAAGTTTCAAATTTCGTTTAAATTTAAATTTGTAATTTTCAATATAGAATTAAAATTTACATTAAAGATTCAAATTTCTAAATTTAAAATGGCAATTTTAATTCTAAATTTTGCATTTAAATTTTAAATTTTACACCTCGAATTTTGAAGCTAGATTTTAAATTTAAAATTATTAATTTTTCAAAACTTAAAATATTCATTTTAAGATACATATTTTTAAATTTCAACTTTAGAACTTAATTTTAATAACAAATTTTAAATTTCTTTTAAATTTTAAATTCAAATTTAAAATTTTTTTAAGTGAAATTCAAATTTTGAAATAAAATTTAGCAAAAAAAGTAAATTATTACTTGCAAACAGTAACATATTTTGCTAAATAATTTTATAAGATTAATTTAGAAAAAATAGTTTATTAATATAGCCTCCTATCTTCATCTGAATTTATATGTGTAATTTTCAAAGTTTTTAAATTATATTCCGTTTCGTCGCTAGACGTCAATCAAATTGCTTTCAAAACATCACGATTATATCAAGTAGTCTCCATCAAGTCACCCTAACTAGCTAAGAGGTTGAGCCTTTATGAATATATATATATATATATATATATATGTAAATTTCATTAGATGGCCCCTCTAAAACTATTAATTTCATCAATACCCTTCCAAATTAATATATCACAAATACCTCCAAAATGTGAAAAATTATCATAAATACCCTCCTCTAGTTAAGATTCATTAAAGCCCATTTGAATCGGAGTTAAATTTTTAAAATACATTTTTACCTTTAATCTCTTTTAATAGTAGAAATAATAGATAGTATTTCAAATAATTTTGTTAATCTAAATTGAGTATTTATATATAAATAGTTAATTAAATTTTAATATAATTAATTAATAAAAATATATAAAATTGTATTTTAAAATATATGTTTTTTATCTTATTTTGGTTTTGTTTTTGTTTTGGTTTCGGTTCAGATTCGGTTTAAATATAGACCAAAACTATATAAATGAATTTACATACACGACGGATTTTATTTTTTGGATCTATAACTAAAACTATCCCCTATTCAGCATTGATTAAACATTATCCCATTTTAAATCGAGTTAGATAAAATTCCGTATCTATATCATTCACATTCCTAATTAGTAAAGTAATTTTGAAATAAATATATATTTTATTTTTTTCTATTTAAAATAAATCACATAATTGTTTTGTCGATTGAAATAAAAGAGGTTTTGTTTCAAAAGCTAAATATTAATATTATATTCAGTTTTTTAATACACTTAATGCACATAAAATATCGAGAATAATTTTGATTAAAAATTTTTTAAGTTTTCAGATTAAAGAAGATCGGATAATTCCTTACATTATTTCATTAAATTTTAATATATATTTATTTATTGATAAAAATAAATAGAGCATTAGATTTGTGTAAAATCATCCAAAAAACAAACTAAAAAATTCTTTTTTTTACACTGAAATTAGGTTTTTTTATAAAAAAAAGTTAATGGGATATCAACTAAAAAATGAAAGTTGAGGGCAAAATGCATATAGTTGAGGGGGTTTCCACACATTTTTAGTTAAAAGATATTTGAGGGTAAATAAGTCATTTTAAAAATTAACCCATCTTTAACCATGTAATAACTATAGTAAAACTAACCTAACTAACAGTAGGGGTATTAATGATAATTTTTTGTGTTTATAGGGGTATTGGTGATATTTTAAACTTTATAGGGGCATCTATGATATTTTAAACTTTGGGAGGGGTATCCATGAAATTGCCCCATATATATATATATATATATATATATATATATTGACTTTTGCCCCCCTTGGAATGAGCAATAACTCAGGCTGACACTGGTACTTTCCTTTTACAAGTATTGTTTAGTGTTTACCCTGCGAACAAGCTGTCTACTGCAAGCTATTTATAATTATTTTTACTGTTGCCCGCCTTTGGAAAGAGCAATAACTTGCTCAACACTCGTACTTTCCTATTACAACTATTTGTTCAAGCTATCTATAATTGCGTTTTATCTAGCCACTCTGAGCAATGAAGTGGAGCCCGCCTTTACACATCCATCTTCTCCTCTTTTTAGGTCTTCTTGACTAAAATAAAGAACACAGTAATATTATACAAGTTTTATATAACAGAGTATTATGCTATTTAAAATATTTGCCTCAAAAGTACCATAAAATATTTAAATTGATAGAATGCTATAAAATATTTTTTTTAATATTTTTTAATAAAATACATTTAAAATGTCTACTAAATACATAATTAAAAAATAATTCTATTTAATTTAGAATTATGATTTTAGTAAGTTCAATATTAAAATAGTCTCGTGACAAATAATAAATTTATACATAATTTAGAATATAGAACTAAGCTATTATACTATTAATAACATCAAGTCATTGATACTATTAGATCTTGGGTCCTTGGGTTAAGAGATGTGTGTGAGGGATGATAGTAATCTTTTAGGGCTGAGGGGGCGGTTGGTTGAATAGTATGATCTAATGAGTAGAAATGATCAAAGGGTTAAAACTAACGATGAAAAATTTGGTAGCACCAAGCGCTTATACTATTGGTAGCATAATAGCCGGACTCAAAAATAAATTTAAACATAAATTATTTTATAGTCCGCTCCCTCTCCCTCCTAGTTAGTTAAATTAAAATATTTTATTAAATTTAATAACTATATTAGCTATTATCTATTAATCATTAATATTTTATGAAATAAAAAAAACTAAAATTATTAAGTTTGACAAACTTAATGATAAAACTAATAAAATTATAAATTTGATTAACTAAAATCATTCAATTTTAAAATACTAAGGGCTTGTTTGGTTCATCCATTTTGGATATGGAATGGGAATCGGTTTGATCAAATCCGGTTAATTTTGTTTGGTTTGCAGGAATATGTTTGGGATTCCTATTCCGGACTGTAATGGGAATGACCCATTAGCCTTCAACTTGATTCCGGCCTTCTAGCCCGGATTGAGATTTCATTCCGGAAGCCCACTAAGTTCTCGAGGCCCATGCAACCATCTCACCCTCCTTCTCTTCACCACTCTTTCATAAAAAAAAAAAACAAAAAAAAAAAACCCCTATCCTCTCTCAAAACTTTATCCCTGCCTATGTAGAAAATTAAACCAGAGATCCCCCCTTTCAGCTCTAGGAACTATTCTCTGTCACACATCTGAAAAGTTTGGGGTAAAAGACCTTACAGTGATCAACATTAGACCATTGAAAAAGATGCAAGGCTAATTAAAATACCAAAAAGATGAAGAAAAATCTTCTCCTCGAGATCAGTTGGACATGAAATTCTGTGGAATATACTTTAAACAAAACTCTCTTCACCTCATTCATGATAAACTACACTAAATAATCCCTACATCACCATGATTATGAGTGTAAAGTGATGAGAATANCCTTTCTCATCAAAAAAAAAAAAAAAACCTATCCTCTCTTAAAACCCTATCCCTAACCCATATCAATAAAAGTTTTTAAAAATAAATTTGATATTTTTTTTGGAAAACTTATTAGAGAATAGTATTATATTTTTCATAAGTTTTAAATAATATAAACTTATATTTGATAGTAAAATTAGTATTATAGTATCCTATAACTTTTTTAGTTTACACGACCCAAATAATAAAATGTGAATAACTCATTCCAATTTTTAATCCACAAATGAACCAAACGTCTTGAGGGAGTGAGCTAATCCAATTATCATTCCAATTTCCAATTCATTCCCATTCCATTATCCATTCCAATTCTACCCTTGAACCAAACAAGCCCTAAAAGTTAAAGAAGCCAAGGGGGAGATTTCAAAATGTCCTATACTTGGGGAGGACTTAATTGGTTTTTTTTTTTTTTTTCTGTTTTTGATTTAAGTGACTTTGTTGATTTAAATTTAAAATTTTATCTAGTTTATTAATGTTAATAATCCTATTAAATTTCATCATTTTAACTAGTTTTAATAAAAAAATAGAATAGCCAACAGCTAATGTGCCAATAAATTTATTTATTGTCATGTTTTTCATGTTTTTTAGCACTAGCAAATTTTGCCAAGAAAGGTATGGAAGAAAGGTTCTGATACCCCTAAAAGGGGTTAGGAGGTGGCATAGAATAGGGTATAGAATAGAGTGGAAGAAGAAAATGGGACAAAGAAAGGAAAAAGTGGAAAAGGTGGATTTAAAAAGAAAAGAATTTTTAAATTTTTTTTTGGTAAATCAGTGAATTTTTTTAATATGTTTAGAATTCTTATATATTAAAAAAATTTAAATATAATTTTAAAAGTTTTAAATTAGAACTAAATATATTTATATTAGGAGAAATTATTAAAAACTTGAAATTTAATTTAAAGTTGAATTTATAAATTGGACCCAAGATTAATTGTAAAAGATTTTTTTATAAGTTTATCAATAATATTTGTTGTCACGCCCTGTATTCCTCGTTTCCCGAGCACGCTGACAAATCCGCTGTATACAAATAAATTTTTCTTGTATACGAAGCGTAGCTGTGTCTATAAAACATATAATACTACAACCAGTAGTATAGAGCTGTAATGAAACTGAACAGATAGAACAGAAATAAGTTCCATATACATACAAAACAACCAGATACAAAAGTACTCGCTCTATCAAGTTACAACGTCTGTATGTACAGGAACTACAACCCAAAAGTACTACTACCTGCAACGGTGATCCTCTATCACGGCAACTCGTCGGGTAGGGCTCTAACTCGCAATGCCCTTGCCTCGATCAGCCTCGGACGGAGCAGCAGCCGGAACAGAAGGCTCTGCAACAACAATAGTAACCAAAGGGCGTGAAAACTACTATAAAACAAGTAGTCCTCAGTGCGTACCGCCCTCAACATCATCGGTCCACCCATTAAGTCTACAGGAATAAGCAGTAATAGTAAAGAAAGCTGTAACAAATGTACAGCTATATGCCACACTACTATCATGCTCTAAATCTAACCCTTTGTAGAACAGTGTCAACTCAGACCCAATCTCAAACAAAGACTATAATCATACCCGTCCGTGGGACTGTGAACACACCCGTCCCGCCCGGTTGCGACTATCCAGCTACCTCCACACTAAACAATCCGTGGAGAGCAAGTCCAACCCGTACGAACGACACCAACTGTCACGCCCCGGGACCGGCGGAGGCCCTCCCGGTAGCGTGCCCAGANCTTACAAAAGGCTGGATTTTTCAAGCTTTTGACTTTAAGACCTGTTCAGGACTTTCAAAAATGAGAGCCCCTGGCCAGGGACCTTCCTCTCTGGCCAGGGGGTCACTTGTCACAACGCCGTCGGGACTCCGTTGGTCAGGGACCGCGCGCTCTGGCCAGGGGCTCGCGCAGATGCGTCACTCTCTGGCCAGGGCGTGTCCCTCTCTGGCCAAGGGCTTGCTACCAAAAAGCCCAAGCGTCGCTCTCTGGCCAGGGACGACCCCTCTCTGGCCAGCGAGACCCGCTTTTGACGGGTCAAGCCCGACAACGTTATAGCCCAAAAACTCCCCGGAGAGGCCTAAAACAATGTGATCTACCCGAATAATCGGTAAAGGAGGAGAAGGGAGAGAGTAAGAGAGTAAGAGTGGGAGAGGGATGTGAAAGATCTCTCTCTTCTTCTTCTTCTTCCTCCTCTTCTTCTTCTCCTCGATCGAACTCCCTCGAACCTCGAGTTGGGGAAAGGGAGAAGGGGTGGAAACGTTCCGAACCTCGAACGAACATCCCGAACCACCACCTGGTTAGAAGTTGGGATCTTCTAAACCTCGAACAAAACTCCGTAGATCTCTCCAATCATGAAACTAAGATGGGAAACTAAGAACAAAGCCATCTAAAACGGTAAACTTTGGGATCTTACCCATAATCCCAACTAAAAACCCCGAAAAACTATACGACCCTCCACCAAGTGTGGAAAAGCTCGAAACACATCCAAACACTCGAACCTCGCAATTTGCAAAGGTCCAGTGTGTTACACCAACGCAATAGCACAGCGCCCGTCTCCGGAATGGCACTTGTGGGGGCTACCCAACCGAGTATGCAGCGTATCTCTGTCGAGCTCAATCAGGCTCTAACAAGCCAAAGTTAAGAAGTTAGGGTCTAAACAGGTCTGACAACCAAATCCATGAGCCTTCGGCACAATCTGAAACCAAAACAAAACTCTGGGTCCACCGTCAACCCCGACGGCACCCGACCGCTCGAAACAGCCTAGACTCTGCTGTAAAAAATATGCTCGGCATCCCAGCACGAGCGTAAATGCAATCTAAACTACCCCGGGTATCCATCGCGCTGATACTGCGATGACCCAATCACATCACGGTTCCTAGAGCTAAATCTGATAGTTTATGCATGTGACGGTTATAGCCGCGGTTTTCTCCTAAGTCAAGTTCGAAGTCCGACATGTAAATTTATCTAATTAATAATCATGCTTCCAATTCAGATTTCATACAAGCTACAATCAATGAATTAGAGCTAAAACATGAATATCCAACAGCTGAAATTATACACATCGACTAGATATGCACTTAGGAGTAACACCGATGAATAATCTACCTCAAGTGCGAATCCCCGGCAGCAAAGAGGGTTTCAAATCAAAGCTAATACTGCTGGATCAATCGAACTCCTCAGGATTCAGCAGTCGAGCTATCTCCAAGCTCTACACAAGGAAATCCGATAAATCGCACAATTTCAGCATTAAGGTTTAATTTAGCCCAATTGTGATGCTAACTTTACCTTCTAGATGCCAATTCAGTTGAGATGAAGCTCCAATTACAGGGTGCTGTGATGGACTATCCTCCTAGATCCATAAACCCAGCTCCTTCAACTAATCGCATCAATACAATCAACAATAGCATCAAAACTCACAAATTTCGCATTTAAGCTAAATTAAGCCAACTCCAATGTCAAGACCTACCAAAAGAAATCCAAAATAGGTGAAGAGGGCCTCAAATCCAGTACTGGCTGATAGGGAATGTGTCTCAACTCCACAAAGCCCTTGCTTCCAAAGTTCACCCCAAGAAAAGCTCAAAAACTTGCAATTCTGTCCAAAGCAACATCAGCAGAGGAAAACATGGGTTCGATTGAGCTAACCTTCACCAAATTCAGCAATCTTGGGCTTTGTAGTTCCTCTCGAAGTCTAGAATCCAACAAACTAAGTTTCGTAGAAATCCGACGCTCCTACGTCACACACGAGCCGAAATGCTGCCGGTCGATGCTGGAATTCTGCAGGAACAGCACCCTAGCTCGAAATTGATGGAGCTTGAAGTAATTGAAGTGATTTCGATGGATCACTCACCTCGAAAACCCCTCTAGAACCGGCACAACGTCGACGACGGCGAAAATCCACGCTCACCCAGCCTCCTCGCAGCACCACGACGACGAATACACGCTCGAACGGCACCGCGGCGCGACGTCGACGACACTCGAACTCCACCCAAGCTCCTCCACTACCCACGTCCAGCACAAGGAGAAGAGAGAGAGAGTAAAAATCATCTCCTCTTTGTTCTCTCAATCCTAAATAGAGAAGGAGAATTGATGGTGATACAAACGAGGTGAAAAAGACTTAATTAGCCTCTCACCTTCCAAAGTGTACCGGTACACGCACGTTTGTACCGGTACAAATGGGCAACCCGAGAGTAGTCTGGGCAGCAATTGTACCGGTACATTCCTGATGGTTGTACCGGTATAGCCATCAAGCTTGTACCGGTACATTCCAAAATTTGTACCGGTACAAGTGGCAGAAAATCAGCTGTTGCAGATTCCAATGTCAAGTCCTGCTCTCGCGTCCCCGCTGAGTCCGTTTTGTGTCAATTTCGCGCCAACGTGACTCGGACTTGTCACGACACTCTCCAGAGCTGTCGACAAGCCTCTCCTGCGAAACACCAGGGATACCACATCCTTCCTCACTACAAAAGTTTCGTCCTCGAAACTTAACACGTACCTCAACTCTGAGCATCAAACAAGTAGGGATAGGACTCCCTCATTACCGTCTCAGGCTCCCAAGTCGCCTCCCGCTCCTCGTGATTACTCTACTGCACTTTTACATACGGGATGATCCGATTGCGTAATTCTTTCGTCTCCAGAGCAAGAATCTGCAACGGTCGCTTCTCATATCTCAGATCCTCGCCAATCTCTAGTGGAGTGAAGTCGATCACGTGAGAAGGATCGAACACATATCTCCTCAATGCTGAGACGTGAAAAACATCGTGGATACCGGCCAGTCGGGGAGGTAGAGCAATCCTATAAGCAACCGATCCCACTCGCTCCAATACCTCAAAAGGACCAACGAAATGTGGACTGAGCTTTCCACGTACACCAAATCTGCGTATGCCTCTGGACGGCGAGACTTTGAGAAAAACATGATATCCAATCTGGAACTCTAAGTCTCATCTCCTGGTATCGGCGTAACTCCTCTGGCGGCTCTGGGCTGACAAAAGGTGTTGTCGAACAACTCTCACCTTTTCCTCAGCCTCAAGTAAGATCTCAAGTCCTAGCGTTTTCCTTTCACCCACGTCACTCCAAAACAAAGAGGATCGACATCTGCGTCCATACAATGCTTCAAATGGAGCGATCTGAATGCTAGTTTGATAGCTGTTGTTGTACGCAAACTCAGCTAGTCTCAGATGTCGATACCACCCTCCTCCAAAGTCCAGGACGCATGCCCTCAGCATGTCCTCTAGAGTCTGTATGGTCCTCTCTAACTGACCATCTGTTTGTGGGTGAAACGCCGTGCTGAAATGTAACTGTGTACCCAAAGCTGTTTGCAGACTCCTGAAAAAATGTGACACAAACCTCGGGTCTCTATCTGATACGATTGAAATCGGCACACCATGCAGCCTGACAATCTCATCCAGGTATAGCTGTGCGAGCCTTTCTCTAGACCAGGTGGTCTGAACTGGTAGGAAGTGAGCAGACTTAGTCTGTCCACTATCACCCAAATAGCATCGAAGCCATCCTGTGCTCTAGGTAATTCCACGACGAAGTCCATCGTAATCTGCTCCCACTTCCACTCGTGCACTGACATACTCTGAACCTTGCCAGCAGGTACCTGATGCTTGGCCTTTACTTGTTGACAAGTCAGACACAGCCACAAATCTGCCAATGTCCCTCTTCATTCCATTCCACTAAAACTGTGCCTTTAAGTTCTTATACATCTTGGTTCCACCAGGGTGAACCGTATAAGGTGAACAATAAGCCTCTTTCAAAATGTCCGCTTGGATCTCTTAATCCATAGGCACACACAGTCGGTCCCTGTATCGCAGTACTCCCGAACTGTCCACAACAAAGCCTTTACTTGTCCCCTCTCAATCTGCTCTCGAATCCTCGATAAATGCGGATCTCCACTCTGTTTCTCTCGAATCCTATCCAATAAAGTGGGCTGCAAGACTATAGACATCAGTCTCGCAGTAGACCTAGGGGACACTATTCGAGCCTCAACCGCTGTAGCTCCTCAAGTAACGGCCTCTGCTCCGTGATCATCAGGCTCAAACTCTGTACTGCCTTCCTGCTCAACGCATCTGCCACCACGTTCGCATTACCGGGATGATACTGAATACTAATGTCATAGTCCTTTAGTAACTCCAACCACCGGCGTTGCCTCAGGTTCAACTCCTTTTGGGTGAACAGATACTTGAGACTTTTATGATCGGTGAAAATCTCGCAGTGCTCGCTGTACAAGTAATGCCGCCACAACTTCAAAGCAAAGACTACCGCGGCAAGCTCCAACTTCAAAGCAATTACCCTACCATGCTGCATCAGGACACAGCCCAACCCACTGTACGATGCATCACTGTAGATCACAAATCCTTCCCCCATCACTGGAAGGGCAAGGATAGGAGCTGACATTAACCTCTGTCTCAACTCATCGAAGCTCCTCTGACAATCCTCACTCCAGATGAATCTAATCCCCTTTCGAGTCAATCGAGTGAGGGGTGTGGAAAGCTTCGCAAAGCCTTCCACAAACCGACGGTAATATCCTGCTAGTCCAAGAAAACTCCTCACCTCAGTCACCGCCGTCGGTCTGGGCCAATCCCGAATAGCATCAATCTTCTTCGGGTCCACAGCTACTCCAATTGCAGAAATCACGTGGCCCAAGAAAGCAACCTCCCGTAACCAGAATTCGCACTTCTTCAACTTGGCATACAACTTATTCTGTCGCAGAAGTTGTAGCATAGTCCTTAAGTGCTCCTCATGCTCGGCATCGCTCCGAGAGTATATCAGAATATCATTAATGAAGACTACCATAAACCTATCCAAGAACGGCTTGAACACTCTGTTCATCAAATCCATGAATGTGGCAGGGGCATTCATCAATCCAAAAGGCATCACCGTAAACTAATAATGCCCGTACCGAGTCCGAAAAGCCGTCTTGGGAACATCCTCGGTTCTCACCCTCAATTGGTGATAACCTGACTGGAGGTCAATATTCGAGAAGACACAAGATCCTTGCAGCTGATAAAATAGATCATCAATGCGTGGTAAAGGATATTTGTTCTTGATGGTCACTTTATTCAGCTTCCGGTAATCTACGCACAACCTAAGCGAACCATCCTTCTTCTTTACAAATAACACTCGCGCTTTCCAAGGCAACACACTGGGTCTCACAAACCCCTTATCCATCAAATCTTGAAGTTGCGCCATTAGCTCTCTCAGCTCCGCCGGTGCCATCCTGTAAGGTGCCCTCTAGATTGGTGCAGTTTCAGGAACTACATCAATCACAAACTCTATCTCCCTCTCCGGCGGCATCGTAGTCAACTCAGGGGGAAACACATCCGGAAACTCACAGACTATAGGAATATCCTTGAGTCCCGGTGCCGCCGTAAGCACCTCTATAACAGTCGCCAGAAAAGCAACGCATCTTCTACTCATCAGCTGTCGAGCCCTCACCGAACATATCCAAGTGGCAAACAAAGTACTCCTGTAGCCTCTGAAAGTGAACTCCTCCTCGCCTGGCTCGCGGAACGTTAGTCCTCACTCCACAATCGATAGTAGCATAGTATCGCGTCAGCCAATCCATACCGAACACAACGTCAAAGTCCTGCAGCTGCCCTAACACCAACAGGTTTGCGGGCATGACCCAAGAATCTAACTGCACCGGACATGACGAACAACACTCTGCAACTTGTAAAATATGGTCGGGGATCTGCACCTCTCGTGCCTGTGACAAAGACCCTAACTCTAAACCATGCAATAATACAAATGCTCGGCTAACAAAAGAATGGAGGCACCGGTATCAAAAAGAGTACGAGTACGAATGCCGAAAATCAAAATGATACCTGCCACCACTCGGTCAGCTGCTGAAAAGTCCTCCACCTGAGCTGCGTAAACCCTGCCACTCGGAGCCTGCGGTCGTCGCTCAGTCTGATGCGGCACAAACGATCTGTCCTCCTGGCGGAAACTCGGTGTCGCTCCAAAGGACCGTTGGGATGCCGGCTACGCTGATGCAGTGGATGGTGTTGGTGATGCTGCACGAGGACAAGCTGACCTCATATGCCCGGGCTGACCACAAGTGTAGCAACGGCCCTCTCTCTGCTCGCACTATCGGGGCCATTGTGGTCCCCCGCAGATCACACACTGCGGTGTCCTCTGAGTCTGCCCCTGCTGACGGGATCCCCTGGAACGCTAACGCCCCGAAAATCCACGACTCTAAGAGCGTGATCGTGGCGGTCTCGGTGGACGTCTGCTGCTCGACTGTCCGGCATCATCTGAAAAGGGGCGCTTCCTGTCGTGACTCTGTCCCACGGTCTGAGTCCTCTCCCAAATGGAGGCATCACCCCTCTCTACCCAAAGAGCCTGCTCCATCGACGCATCCAAGGTCCTCAACCTCTGCGCCTGCACCAATCGAAAGATCTCGGGTCTCAATCCCTGCTCGAACAAGTAAACACGATGCGCCTCATCTCGAGCCACAAACGGGACACAGTTCAGGAGTCGTGTGAATTCCCGAATGTACTCCTGAACTATCCGCTCACCCTGCTGAATCCTTTTTAGATCCTCCTCGATCTTCTGTTTCACGCTATTGGGGAAAAACATCCAGAACAACATTCAACAGAACTCATCCCACTTCATCTGTAGGGGCACCAATCCATAATCTCGCCTCACCCTTTTCCACCAGGCGTGAGCGTCGCCTGCCAAACAGTGAACTCCCAAGTTTACCTGTTCTCTCTCGGGAATGAACAGATACTCGAATAACTTCTCCATGGCATTGACCGAGCCCTCAACAATCCAGACCTCAGTGCAACTGCCATCGAAGGTTGGCGGATCAAAACGGCGGAAACGAGCCAACCTCTCTGTCAACCGCTCATGCTCGGCCTCTGTCAACAGTACTGGCCCCCTAGCAGGCACAACTGGCGCTGCAGGAAGCTCCACTGGTGGGGGTATAGCTGCAACTGGTGCTGTCACTGGAGTAGTCGGAGGGGAAACGGCATGCTATGGTGCGCTCGATACTATACTTGGTGACGGAGCTACCCTCTCACACAACCTCTCGAACAACTCCCCATGCCGCCTCGTTACCTCAGTCAGGGCGGCTATCTATGCACTCAAATCAGGAGATGCACCCACCTCCGGTCGGGCCCTTTGCTCCACAACAGGGGGTGCACTCGCCTTTGGTGGTGCACTCGGTTCTGCCTGCCGACGGTGCGGCACGATCCCTGAGCGACGGTCGACCTCGGCGACGATACATAACTGTAAAGAACAAAACAGGGTAAGATACCAAAAATAAATACTCTCGACGCAATCCAACGAAAGCCTAGAAGGCGGCCCCTTTTTCTCCACAAAATTATGTCGTCTGCAGCCAACATAATTTTCTGGACCGAAATAGAAACTCCTACAATCACTCCCTCCGCTCTAGGAGGAGTTAAACAATTAATCAGTGACTTTGGCGATAAATCACGCCTCTTGCGTCTTGCCTTTCTGAGGTTTGCCAAACTTAGGGTTTCTAGGTCCCAACGACCTACAGCTAAGCTCTGATACCAACTAATCTATTACGCCCCGGATTCCTCGTTTCCCGGGCACGCTGACAAATCCACTGTATACAAAAAAAAATTTCTTGTATACAAAGCGTAACTTTGTCTATAAAATATACAATACTACAACCAGAATATATAGCTGTAATGAAACTGAACAGATAGAGCAGAAATAAGTTCCATATACATACAAAACGACCAGATACAAAAGTACTCGCTCTATCGAGTTACAACGTATGTATGTATAAGAACTACAACCCAAAAGTACTACTACCTGCGGCGGTGATCCTCTATCACGGCAACTCGTCGGGTAGGGCTCTAACTCGCGACGCCCTTAGCTCGATCAGCCTCGAACGGAACAGAAGGCTCTGCAACAACAACAGTAACCAAAGGGCGTGAGAACTACTATAAAACAAATAGTCCTCAGTGGGTGCCGCCCTCAACATCATCAGTCCACCCACTAAGTCTACAGGGATAAGCAGTAATAGTAAAGAAAGCTGGAACAAATCTACAGCTATATGCCACACTACTATCATGCTCTAAATCTAACCCTCTGTAGAATAGTGTCAACTCAGACCCAATCTCAAACAAAGACTGTAATCATACCCGTCCCTGGGACTGTGAACACACCCGTCCCGCCCGGTTGCGACTATCCAGCTACCTCCACACTAAACAATCCGTGGAGAGCAAGTCCAACCCGTACGAGCGACACCAACGCAATAGCACAACGCCCGTCTCCGGAGTGGCACTCGTGGGAGCTACCCAACCGAGTATGTAGCGTATCACTGTCGAGCTCAATCAGGCTCTGACAAGCCATTGTTAAGAGCTAGGGTCTAAACAGGTCTGACAATCAAATCCACGAGCCATCGGCACAATCTAAAACCAAAACCGAACTCTGGGTCCACCGTCAACCCCGACGGCACCCGACCGCTCAAAACAGCCTAGACTTTGCTATAAAAAATTAGCTCGGCATCCCAGCACGAGTGTAAATGCAATCTAAACTACCCCGGGTATCCATCGCGCTGATACTGCGATGATCCAATCACATCACAGCTCCTAGAGCTAAATCTGGTAGTTTATGCATGTGACGGTTATAGCCGCGGTTTTCTCCTAAGTCAAGTTACAAGTCCAACATGTAAATTTATCTAATTAATAATCATGCTTCCAATTCAGATTTCATACAAGCTACAATTAATGAATTAGAGCTAAAACATGAATATCCAACAACTGAAATCATACACGTCGACTAGATATGCACTTAGGAGTAACACCGATGAATAACCCACCTCAAGTGCGAATCCCCGGCAGCAAAGAGGGTTTCGAATCAAAGCTAATACTGCTGGATCAATCGAACTCCTCAGGAATCAGCAGTCGAGCTATCTCCAAGCTCTACACAAGGAAATCTGATAAATCGCACAATTTCAGCATTAAGGATTAATTTAGCCCAATTACGATGCTAACTTTACCTTCTAGATGCCAATTCAGTTGAGATGAAGCTTCAATTATAGGGTGCTGTGAAGGACTATCCTCCTAGATCCATAAACCGAGCTCCTTCAACTAATCGCATCAATACAATAAACAATAGCATCAAAACTCACAAATTCCGCATTTAAGCTAAATTAAGCCAACTCCAATGTCAAGACCTACCAAAAAAAATCCAAAATAGGTGAAGAGGGCCTCAAATCCAATACTAGCTGATAGGGAATGTGTCTCAACTCCACAAAGCCCCTGCTTCCAAAGTTCACCCTAAGAAAAGCTCAAAAACTTGCAATTCTGTCCAAAGCAACAGCAGGAGAGGAAAACATGGGTTCAACTCAGCTAACCTCCACCAAATTCAGCAATCTTGGGCTTCGTGGATTCCTCTCGAAGTCTAGAATCCAACAAACCAAGTTTCATAGAAATTCGACGCTCCTACGTCGTACACGAGCCGAAACGCCACCGGTCGACGTTGGAATTCTGCAGGAACAGCACCCTAGTTCGAAATTGATGGAGCTTAAAGTAATTCAAGTGATTTCGATGGATCACTCACCTCGAAAACCCCTCTAGAACTGGCACAACGTCGACGACGGCGAAAATCCACGCTCACCCAGCCTCCTCGCAGCAC
This sequence comes from Ananas comosus, assembly GCF_001540865.1. Taxonomy (NCBI): domain Eukaryota; kingdom Viridiplantae; phylum Streptophyta; class Magnoliopsida; order Poales; family Bromeliaceae; genus Ananas; species Ananas comosus. Next base: position 4,659,921 of record NC_033630.1, on the reverse strand, counting down.
CACGACGACGAATACACGCTCGAACGGCTCCGCGGCGCGACGTCGACGACACTTGAACTCCACCCAAGCTCCTCCACTACCTACGTCCAGCACAAGGAGAAGAAAGAGAGAGTAAAAATCCTCTCCTCTTTGTTCTCTCAATCCTAAATAGAGAGGGAGAATTGATGGTGATACAAACGAGGTGAAAAAGACTGAAATACCTTCTCACCTACCAAAGTGTACCGATACACGCACGTTTGTACCGGTACAAATGGGCAACCCGAGAGCAGTCTGCGCAGCAATTGTACCGGTACATTCCTGATGGTTGTACCGGTATAGCCATCAAGCTTGTACCGGTACATTCCAAAATTTGTACCGGTACAAGTGGCAGAAAATCAGCTGTTGCAGATTCCAATGTCAAGTCCTGCTCTCGCGTCCCCACTGAGTCCGTTTTGCGTCAATTTCGCGCCAACGTGACTCGAACTTGTCCCGACGTTCTCCAGAGCTGTCGACAAGCCTCTCCTGCGGAACACCAGGGATACCACATTTGTTCTCTCTCGGAAGAGATAATTTACCTTTTTCTCACATATAGGGTTTTAAAAAATTAGAAATATAATTTTAAAAATTTTAAATTAGAACTTGTTGGGCCAATAAGGCGCGGACACGTGGTACCCTAGTACACCACAACAATTTATTTAAAGTAACGATTTTTGCTTTGCACCGGGAGAATCGAAAAGCGAATCCCCGCGTGAATTAAGGGAGGTTACAGTAACCGCGAGCAATTGCAAGCGGTTCCGATCGGCTTAAGTGGCCCGAGAAAATAGGAGTAGTTGCCGATCGTGAGAAAATAATAACTGATTAATAAGGGCAATCTATAAATAGGTCAATAATGCCCTAGGAAGAGGTCTTTTCCCCGTGAACATAAGACCACCCTTATTTTCTTGCAGTTTCTTCGCATTTCTTAGGAGTAGTTTACTTATAATCCTTTACTTTCCAGCATTTACTGTTTTTCTTAGGAGTAGAATTAGAATAGATCAACTGAGTCTGTATGCCCTCAGGCACACTCAACCCTTGTACTTTTCCTCGAGAGTAATTTCAAATATATTTAAAGGCTTTCGGCTCTTTAAGCCGACCAATCTCTGTTCTTTTTCATCCATTCGGCTCTTCGGTCGACTTTAGTCTCTGCGCATTCCGTACATTCGGCTTATTCAGCCAAATCGAATTTCCATTAGAGGTTCCGAACTCGGCTGATCCGATCCCTCATCAGCCGAATCGTTTGATCTAGTCGAAGGGCGCAAACTTCGTGGGTCATTAATCACAGTCGTTTCACATCCCGGCATCATTCCCGAGGAAGATCCTTGACCGAGTCAAAGAGGGGGAATTCGGCTGCTAACAATTTTTGGCACGCCCGGTGGGACACATTTAAGGTAATTTTATTCTTTATTAAGATATAATGGCTGACGATAACGCCATGAACTTGCGTAATAGGATCGTTCCTAGAAATTCTGTGAGCAATCAACAACCCAGCAATTCGGATAATGCTGGAGAACGTCAAGCAGTCTTACCTACCGAGGGTGAGACTAGTGGTCAATCCAACCAACAGGAGCCTAGTTTGGCTCAGGCGCTTGGACAAATGACTCAGGTCTTACAGGTTTTGGACCAGAATAGCCATAAGAGCACTGCACGATTAGATGTAGTATTGGCCGCAATCACGGCCTCAAACGAGAATATTGCCCAAATAGGGCAATTGTTGACTCGTAACGAGCAACTAGTAACAGGCTTACAAGGGCCTGTGATGACACCAGTATTACAAAATCCTGTAACATCGGCAAATGGTCAGCCCCAGTACTAGCTAGAGGGCACCATTTCAAGCGGCTTATAGACCGGCTGTTGTTAATGCCGGTGAATAGCCAGAGATAGCATGGGGGTTATCACCTCCTCCACCAGTAGCAGCATATCAGCCCCAAAATATAGGAGCTAGGGCTGGAGGGCAAGCCCCGAATATACAAGGGATTAACCCTGTGGTACAAAATTTCGGTCTACCACAAGGACCGATTATAGCACAAGCACAAGTTCCCTTACAGGAGAACAACAATAAAATATATGCACAAATTGAAGAAGCCATCCGAAATACTTTCGGAGTAAGTGCAAGGCCGGCGATGCGGCCTGTATTTAAATCATCTTATCCTGCGAATATAGACGCAGAGCATCTAGACCCGGCAAATTAGAAAATGCCGAAATTTGACAAATTTTTCGGTGATGAGACCGAAAACATGGTCGAACATGTTGCACGGTTTACAGCACAATGTCGGAAAGCTCCGGCAGATCCATTTTTAAAATTAAGATTATTTAACACTTCATTAACCAAGACAACTTTCACTTGGTATACGCAATTGCCCCAATAAAATATATATACCTCAAGGAATAATTTCACCAAAACCCCTCTTGCAGGCCATTATATCACAAATACCCCTCTGAAGTTGAAAATATCATCAATACCGCTCTAAAGATCAAAAATACTCATTGATACCCTTTTGATAAAAAATTTATGAAAAACATCATCCATTATTTTTTAGATACCATTTTTGCCTCTAATATCAATTCAACAAATTATAGAAATTTAAAGTTATTTAGATAATTGGTATAAAATTTTGAACTGTATACGTACAACTTTACTTTCTAAAATTTTTAATAATATTTATAAAATATAATACTCATGGTTCTTTTTTATAATTTGGTATGAAATTGTCACACCCCAGTAATCTCACATCGGATGGAAATGGACATGTGATTGGGTATATAAGAGACTTAGACACTACTAATAATAACTGGGCTTAAATATTTTGCGCTGGTGGTTTGGGTTTAATAAGTTATTATTGCTAATGGGTTGGATCGTTACATTTGGTTATCAGAGTTGGTTCACCAGCCGGAAATGTGTTTGGAAATGTGTGGCACCTCTCGGCTGAGGCAGGACGTCAGGACCTTAACGAGGGGAGTCTTTTGGATATATAAGAAACTTAGACATATCGGATAGGAATGGAAATATAATTGAATATATAAGAGACTCAGATACTAGTTATAATAACTGGGTTTAAGTATTTTGGGCTGCTGGTTTGGGCCCAACGAGTTATTATTGCTAGTGGGTTGGGTCGTTACTAGAAATTACACAGTTTACCATGACACATAAATATCAATATTGTATTCAATCTTTACCTCAAGATAATTATTGTTTAATTCTATTTAATATAAATATTTACATACATTACACACAAAAAAAGATAGCCAAAATTATTGATAGTAAAGTAATTTTATGTGATATTCGTATAAAATCCATCTTCGACAATAAATAAAAATATGTAAAATTTCTTTCATAGGCCATTTTGAACGATCCCCCTTAATTTTAACATTTTTTTACTTAAACCTTCTCAATTTTATTTTCGTTTTACAATTGAGTGATTTTTATTAAATATTTTTTTAAAAAAAAAAAGTAAATAATGAATGAAATATCTCAATTAAAAAATTTACTATGTGCAAAAATCCTAATAAATACCTGAAAGCTTAAAAGTCTTAATAAAAAAAGAGGGTTATTTGATACACGTCCCTGCAAAACATAGTGAATTGCAGAAAATATTTAATAATATTTATAAAATATAATACTCATGGTTCTTTTTTTATAATTTGGTATGAAATTGTCACACCCAGTAATCTCACATCGGATGGAAATGGACATATGATTGGGTATATAAGAGACTTAGACACTAGTAATAATAACTGGGCTTAAAATTTTTGCGCTGGTGGTTTGGGTTTAATAAGTTTTATTGCTAATGGGTTGGATCGTTACATTTGGTTATCAGAGTTGGTTCACCAGCCGGAAATGTGTTGGAAATGTGTGGCACCTCTCGGCTGAGGCAGGACGTCAGGACCTTAACGAGGAGTCTTTTGGATATATAAGAAACTGTGACATATCGGATAGGAATGGAAATATAATTGAATATATAAGAGACTCAGATACTAGTTATAATAACTAGGTTTAAGTATTTTGGGCCGCTGGTTTGGGCCCAACGCTTATTATTGCTGCTGTGGTTGGGTTGTTATAGAAATTACACAGTTTACCATGACACATAAATATCAATATTAGTATTCAATCTTACCTCAGATATTATTGTTTAATTCTATTTAATATAATAATTTACATACATTACACACAAAAAGAAAGATAGCCAAATTATTGGTAGTAAAGTAATTTTATGTGACATTCGTATAAAATCCATCTTCGACAATAAAATAAAAATATGTAAAATTTCTTTCATAGGCCATTTGAACGATCCCTTTAATTTTAACATTTTTTACTTAAACCTTCTTCAATTTTATTTTCTTTTACATTGAGTGATTTTTATTAACTATTTTTTTATAAAAAAAAAGTAAATTAATGAATGAAATATCTCAATTAAAAAATTTTACTATGTGCAAAAATTCTAATAAAATAACCTGAAAGCTTTAAAAGGTCTTAATAAAAAAAAGGGTTATTTGCATACACGTCCCTGCAAACATAAGTGAATTGCGAAAATATTAATAATATTTTATAAATATAATACTCATGGTTCTTTTTTATAATTTGTATGGAAATTGTCAACACCCAGTTAACTCACAGGATGAAATGGACATATGATTGGGTATATAAGGACTTAGACATAGTAATAATAACTGGGCTTAAATATTTTGCGCTGGTGGTTTGGGTTTAATAAGTTATTATTGCTATGGGTTGGATCTTACATTTGGTTATCGAGTTTGGTTCACCAGCGAAATGTGTTTGAATGTGTGGACCTTCTCGGCTGAGGCAGGACGTCAGGACCTTAACGAGGGGAGTCTTTTGGATATATAAGAAACTTAGACATATCGGATAGGAATGGAAATATAATTGAATATATAAGAGACTCAGATACTAGTTATAATAACTGGGTTTAAGTATTTTGGGCTGCTGGTTTGGGCCCAACGAGTTATTATTGCTAGTGGGTTGGGTCGTTATAGAAATTACACAGTTTACCATGACACATAAATATCAATATTAGTATTCAATCTTACCTCAAGATAATTATTGTTTAATTCTATTTAAATATAATAATTTACATACATTACACACAAAAGAAAGATAGCCAAAATTATTGATAGTAAAGTAATTTTATGTGACATTCGTATAAAATCCATCTTCGACAATAAAATAAAAATATGTAAAATTTCTTTCATAGGCCATTTGAACGATCCCCCTTAATTTTAACATTTTTTTACTTAAACCTTCTCAATTTTATTTTCATTTTACAATTGAGTGATTTTTATTAACTATTTTTTTTAAAAAAAAAAGTAAATTAATGAATGAAATATCTCAATTAAAAAATTTTACTATGTGCAAAAATCCTAATAAAATAACCTGAAAGCTTAAAAGGTCTTAATAAAAAAAAGGGTTATTTGCATACACGTCCCTGCAAACATAGTGAATTGCGAAAATATCCCTGCAAAAGTCCTAATTTATGCAGATATGTCCCTCCGGTTAACATCCGTTAGTGATCTGTTTATTTTTTAACTGTGGATTCGTGAAATGACCATTTTACCCTCACAAATATATTCCTCCAAAAGTTTTCCTCTTCCCTTCTCTTTCTCTTCCTCTTCGGACCGTCGAAGTGGACGACGGCGGCGGCGGCGTGGGGTCGGGTTCGCCGGCGACGAAGAAGAGGGAAGAACGCCGAGGCACCGAAGCTCTACTCGGAGCTCGTCGCCCTCAACGGCGTCCCCTCCCTCGTCGGCCTCCTCGGCCACGACATCACCGACATCGCCATCGACGTCGTCTCCCTCCCCACCGACCTCACCGACCTCACCGACGTTGATGTCCTCGATGACCACGACGACCCCGCTCATGCCGTCGTCGCCGCCCTTGTCGACAACAATGCCCTCGAGCTTCTCGTCCAGAAACTCACCCGCCTTTCCGAGGCCGACCCTGACAAGGTTCTTCTCTCTCGCCGATGACGAAAAAGAGGGAAGAGGAAGAGGAAGAAGGAAGAAGAAGGGAAAAGAGGAAGAGGGAAGAGGAAAAGGAAGAGGGTTCGCCACCGTCGCCGCCGCATCTCCTCGCCGGCGACGAAGAAGCAGGAAGAGGAAGAGGAGGAAAAGAAAGAAGGGTAAATACGTCAATTCACACTATAATTAACCATGGTTAAGTATTTTAACCGTGGTTAACGAAAATTTTCTAACAGATCTTGACGGCAGGGACATATCTGCATAACTTAGGACTTTTGCAGGGACAACTTATGGAGTTTTCGTTTTGCAGAGATATTTTCGCAATTCACTATATTTGCAGGAACGTGTATGCAAATAACCCTAAAAAAAAGTTGAAAGGGCCGATTTTAAAGGGGCAATTTCATAGATACCCCTTCCAAAATCTAAAATATCATAGATGCCCCTATAAAATTTAAAATATCGAAAATTATCATCAATATTCCTACCGTTAATTGTGTTGGCTTTACCATAGTTATTAAATGGTTAAAGATGGGTTAATTTTTAATATAACCTATTTATCCTCAACTATCTCTTGAGTAAAAATGTATGGAGACCCCCTCAACTATACCGGTATTTTTAAACGGCTCCCTCAACTTTATTTTTTAGTTGACATCCCATTAACTTTTAGTTTTTTAAAAAAATTGCTAATTTTAGCGTATGCAAAATAAGAATTTTATGGAGTTTTTTTATGATCTCACAAAATCTAGTGGCTTTATTTATTTTTTAGTAGATAAATAATTATGTATAAAAATTTAAATAATATACATATTAAGGATTTTTCCTATCTTTTTTTAATCTTGGAAGCTTAAAACTTTTTTTAAACAAAATTATCCTCAATAATTTTATCTGCATTAAATACATTAAAAAACTAAAATATAATATATTTTTGCTTTCGAACAAAACTCTCTTTTTTTTTTCAAGCGACAAAACAATGCATGCATATAGTTGTGTGATTTATTTTTGATTAAATAGGAAAAGAAATAAAATTTATAATTTATTTCAAAATTATACTGCTTAAGAATGTGAAGTGATATACGTACACAATTTTATATGAACTCGATTTTGAATAGGGTGAGCTTAATTGATGCTGAGTAGGGATAGTTTTAGTTATAAGTACAAAAAAAATGAACTCCCATCGTATACAAATTCAATTATGATTTTTGTCTATATCTAAACCGAATTTGAACTGAAACCCAGAACCAAAAACAAAACCAAAATCATATAAAAACATACTATATATAAAATAAAATTTTTATATATTTTTTAGTAATTAATATTATTAATAATTTAATTTAATATTTATATATTAAATATTCAAATTTAGATTTACAAAAGTTATCTTGAAATACCTATTAGTATTTCTACTATTAATAAGAGATAAAGAGTAAAAATAGTATTTTAAAAATTTAACTCCATTGTAGACGACTTTAACTAGTAGAGGATATTTATGATAATTTTTCACATATTAAAGGGCATTCATGATATTATTAATTTTAGAAAGGTATTGATGAAATTAATAGGGGCTAGAAGGGTATCTATAAAATTTTTTCTATTTCAAACTAGCCTTATAAGTGAGGGTTCTCCATACACTTATTCACCAATAATTAGGGGCACAAATGTCATGTAATGTTATAAAAATTAATAGAAGCAAATACAGGATGATGGCAAGGTTTGAGAGAGCATTGATGATATTTCAAAATTTTGAGAGATATATATAATATTTTTAAAATTTATAAAGATAATTATGAAATTGTACCTAACCTCAAAGTCCCGATTTACATGCATCCAGAAGGTCAGACGACATGAGGCGTTGGTCACACAATAAGTGCCGAAGGGCTAATTTAAGATGGTTTATTTCCGCTTTTCGTTTTTCCAATTTGGGTATATAATTGTCAGACCCAATCAATGGGTAAATAATAAATTATAGTGCATATACAGTTAAATGTATTATCAAAGAGGTGTCTCCAGCTCTATTCTCCTTCTCAAACATTGAAGCCCACTCGAGACCGCTGGCTTTCTTCTCGTCCTCCTCCTCTAACTCCACTATTATCCTCCTCCTCCTCTAACTCCACCATTCTCCTCTTCCTCCCTTCTCCCTCCGATGGAGCCTTACTTTTCCTTTGATCCTTCTTTACCGTTCATTTTTACTGTATTTCTAGTATTTAACCTCATTTTGTTTACCTTCGCTATCGGCTCTTTTCTACTTATCCGTCATTTTTACCGGACCTACGGGGAAACCTTGTCTGCCGCCACCTCTGCTGTTGTCACAATGCCATCCGCCCCCACACAAGACGTGCAGCACACCGCCCCAGTGCAAGTGCAAGAGCTGACAGCCTCTGCCTCTACGCAAGCAGTAGCGCCAGCTGCAATACAACACGTGACGCCCTCCGCCCCATTGCAAGATGTGACGCCCTCCGCCCCATCGCAAGACGTGCAGCACACCACCCCAATGCAAGTGCAAGAGCTGACAGCCTCTGCCTCTACGCAAGCAGTAGCGCCGGCCGCAATACAACACGTGACACCCTCCGCCCCATCGCAAGACGTGACGACCTCCGCTCCATCACAAGACGTGCAGCACACCGCCCCAGTGCAAGTGCAAGAGCTGACAGCCTCTGCCTCTACGCAAGCAGTAGCGCCGGCCGCAATACAACACGTGACGCCCTCCACCCCATCACAAGACGTGACGGCCTCCGCCCCATCACAGGACGTGCAGCACACCACCCCAGTGCAAGTGCAAGAGTTGACAGCCTCTGCCTCTACGCAAGCAGTAGCGCCGGCCGCAATACAACACGTGACGCCCTCCGCCCCATCGCAAGACGTGACGTCCTCTGCCGTAACGCAAGATGTGCCAGCCCCCGCGTCCACGCATGCTGCACCGACGGAAAATGTGCCGTCTGCCACTTCAACCCAAGTCGTGACACCGTCCGCCCCAGAGCAAGCACCAGAGCAAGTCGTGACGCCGTCCGCCACAGCACAAGATGTGACGCCCTCTGCCCCTACTCAAGAGGTGCCAGTCTCGGCCTCCATGCACGCCACACCGACGCAAGATGTGCCGCCTTCCTGCGGTTCAATCCAAGACGTAGTGCCCTCTGCTCCAACTCCATCAGTCTCCATGCAAGATGAGCGGCACTTCACCCCCACGCCCTCTGCCGAAATGGAAGATGTTTTGCCGTCCTCCCCCAACCAAGAAGCACCGCCTTCCGCCCCGATGCAAGAAGCACCGTGAAGGAGTGCCGGGCTCCAATGCTCTAAATTTATAGTTTAATACTTCTTCTAATTTGTGAATGTAGCTCAAATACTTGACTAAGCTTTGAATTTGAATATACTGTATTTTCAAGCATTGAGGTTACAAATGTAGATCAGATTTTTCTAGAAAATTTTGCATTTATAGCAGCGAATAATTTGCAATTGTTAGAGTGAGAAAAACAGAAACAAAAAATGAAAGGAAAAGTCGTTTGACTAGAGAAAGACCCACGCCACGTGGCTTGGTCCCAACAGTTTCTTAAAGTGAAATGGGTTTGCTGGACTTTAATGTTTAAATAAACTAGTGAAGGCCCGCGCTTCGCGGCGGGACATTTATATAATTTTTAAAATATTTAAATAATTTTTTTTAATTTTTTAATTTTTAAATCTAATTTTAAAATTTAAACTTCAAAAATGAAGAGAGTAAAATTTAAAAAAATGTTTAAATAGAGAGAAATAAAAAAAATTAAAATCTGAAACACCCAATTAAAATTAAAATAAACGCTGTATGCTAACTATTAAATTTAAAATCTAAATATAAAAATATAAAATCTGTAAATTTAAATTTTAAAATCTCTCTCTCTCTC